>NC_133896.1:139649972-139880932 GCF_964199755.1 Larus michahellis | reverse complement strand
ATCTCTCTCAACTACTTCCGGCTATTGTGGTAATTTACAGAATCAAACATGCAACTATTTATCAGTTATTTCTTGGCAATACTAATCCCCAGTAAGTAGGACTGCTTCTGCCACTAACTGATTTCATTTCCCAAAAGACTTGCTCAAAAAAGTACTTGGAGAACTCACTCTGTGCAAGAACTCACTTCCAAGACTTCCTTGGAAGCTCAGAAAGTGGGACTCCCACTGTTCATGACAGAAACATAGTGAGCCAGCCTAACCAGTTCTCCTAGTCCGTGCAATTTGGGCTCTCCATTTGAACACCAGCATGTGCTGAGATTAATCAATCACAATAGACAAATAAACTGAAGGTTAACACATTTAGTGGCTTTTACCGCTGAAAGGCAAGTTTAGGAAAGCAAATACCTCTAAACAGAACTCCTGCTGCTGCCACTTGAAGATAAGAGTGTAGAGAGCCTGAACCTTTGTTAAAACCCACTCCATTTTTCCACTAATCCTGGCCAAAAAAACCCATACCGGCATAAACCTTCCAAGTATTTCCAGCAGACTTTACATTTTGGCACAGAAAAGTATCTGCCGTGCATATGCAATACACTTCCCAGTTGCATCACTACCACTAAAAGTTGTGCAACGTCATCATGCATTACTCGTCAGTTGGAGAACCACTCCAGAGCTGTTAGGAAAGCTTTTAATGATCTCATCTGATGATATACAAACTAAGCATTCATGCCTCTGGAAAGACTCTTTAGTAGGAACATGTTGTTGTATGTGTTATTACTCTAATAATTTCACTTCTACACTTATGGGATTTCACTGTTTGCTTCTTTTAAGTAACAGCTTCATGGAAACAGAAACTGGCAACTTCTCTCCTTAGCAGCTTCTCTTCATTTGTCCCACTCTACTAGTTCAATAAAGGGATTCAAACACAACTGGAAGTTTCTCTTTAAACACAGACAGACATATGACAGAGTTACAACATGACACCAGGCTGCTACAGTACTGCAAATAAAAAACAAAACAAAACAAAACAAACTGCTGGACTGTTTACATCACTTTGCATAAACTCCTTCAAGTGCCCTGAGCTGCATAGCAGCTTTGTTGTTCTGAAAGTTTCTGCTCAGCTGGTTTACCAAGGTCTTGCCCTTAGCTGCAAGCTACAGGATAGAGCTTTTAAATTTTTCGCTTCATTTAAGCGTTTATAATCAGGAACTTTCTTCTGGAAATTCCATTGACAATGACTGCCAAGCCCTGACAATGAGCTCTTAAGCTTTGACTATGGGCTGAAGAGAACAGCAGCTTAACAAAGATTTTTTTCTTAACAATTCTTTCTTATCCAGTAAATGCCCGTGACAATTTCTTAAGGCATTCTTGACATCTTAATACAAAATTTCCCTTCTACAGAACACCCAAAAGGAGACATTTAGTGCTCTGAGTATCTCAAAAGTGAGACTACTAAACTGGGTTGAAGTTATCAAGCAGTGTTCTCTCATTTACTGTTTTTCTAGATGGTGTTTTGTTTAGGTTTGCATTGGTTTACTCCTGCTGCCAACATGAGAAGATACCTCAGACTGAAAACATCACCACTCTAATGCTTCTGGAGGACATACATACAGAAGTTGAACTTTCTGATGACAAAAGAGACACAGAAATATTCTGAAGCATCAGTGTTCCTTTGAGTCAATAAATAGCTTTCATTCTTCCTGCCAAACTTTTATTGTCAGAGTGCACGCTGCAGATGTTAACTATTAAAATTTTGTTTACAGGAAAACTGAAAAGCAAAATTGACCACTTTAGAAAAGTGGACTAGGAATGTTTCTTAACATAAAGCAGAGAAAAAAAGGAAGCAAATTATTGTGATTTGGGATTTTCTAAGCTTTCTGCCCCTCACAAAGTTGAAAAAATGGTGGAAAAACATTATTAAAAAGTGACTACCTCAGCAAGTTGTACCTGCAGTCTCTTCCTGGATGCATATGTGGCAGCTTGTCCAATCAACCCAGAGATGGGAAGAATAGGCAGAGTTGCCCATTATTTAAAATACTTGAGATAGGCCAAAACCACTGAGCAGCTAGTATCAGCAGTCAATCATTTATGAGTCAGGGAACGAGCAAACAAATCTTCTGACATTGAAGCTGGGTTATCATCCAAGGAAGGACGGTTTCCTCCAGGATTTACCAATGAGATTAGCCCTACCACTAGATTCTGGGTGGGAATGGGCCTCTCAAACCTGAAGGCGTTTTATTACAGAGCGAATCTTCATGAGTTCTTGAAATTTTGTAAGAGGACTGATCTGGTTCTCCAGCTCCAATAAACATACCAAAATCTCTCAGGTCTGAGGGTGGGCTCTAGAAGATAAGGCTGCAAAGTATGATCAGAGTTTTATTCCTCAAGTATCATTAAAAGTCTTTTAAATGACTTGTTATATCACGAAGATAAGCTGCCTCTTCTTTGAATCTGTCAAACCCCATACTCAAATTAGGAATTAAAATTGGTTGCTTAACTTAGTTCCTTTCTATAGCTGTCTTCAGATTTCTAAAACAACCTTAAGTTTTACCTGTGTAAACAGTCATCTTGCAAATTTAATAGGACTATTTTAAACAGTACAGGCTTGTTAAGTTTTTTCTAATATAGTTCATTTACAGCTCAAGAATTATGGTTTTTGGAATAGGACTTATTACAAAATACTGTGAAAATAATATTGTCGAAATCTGTAACAAAATAATGACTCTGCTATCTTTAATATTAAATTCTTGCCAAACCAGCTACAAGTCATCAACCAAAATACCAGTATATCTGTAGAAATAACTGAGCTATAGAAAAAAAATAATATAAATACCCATGAAAATATAAATGTTATTCAATAGTATAATCTTAATAGAACTTTATTCAAATAAACATAGTGAGTAATTTCTAGGACTTGCTCAGTCTCCACACACTGATATCTGAACTGATCTGAGCTTCTACTATTTTCAAAGCAATTTCCCGGTAAAGGGCACCATTCATTGTTTGATTCATACTCAGCACACATTCTTCGCGTTCATTCTGAAGCTTCTTTCTGAATTGCTGAACTCCTTCCTCACTGTCCAGTAAAGAAGCCACAGGAGCATCACTGATTTTCTTGCCAGGCTCATTATCCCATGTCAAACTGTTTTCAGCTTTGCTTTCTTTTGAGAAGAAAGAACTCCTTGAGGTGAGGATTTCTTTTTCCAAAGCCAGTGCTAACTGTTCAGTAAGTGCACCTTTGCTTCCAGATCTCAGGAGTTTTACATCACAGCTTGGTGGAAGAACTCTAGTAAGGCTGTGAAGGCACTGGAACAAGACAGTCAGATTTCTGTAAAATAAGATCATTATTATTATTAAAGCGACCTTATATCTTCAAAATTATATAGTGGAAAATAAAAAAAAGCTACTTTAAATCAAACAGGGAAAAACATGCTGATTATGGTTTTAAGTATTCTGTGTACTGTACATACAAGAGTAAGCAAGGGCTTTCTAATGGCATGCACACTAGCCACTGTACGTCAAAAGAACTGACGCTAAGCAGACTTCAGCAACATAAATATTCTATGCTAAAAGGTTTGTCCATGATTAGGGTTACCTGTGCATCACTTGTTTCTTTAAGAAGCAATTCATTGTATGTGAAGGCCACGTGTAATAGCACAAAGGAAATGTGTTGTCTGGTCTACATTTAGGGGCAGAAAGAAGTCACTTATTTTCATAGATTGTCATTATTGATAGGTATGTACAGCATGGCTATTAGGTGGCCCACAGCTTGTCTTTTTTAAATCGTCACTGGAGAGGGAAAGCTGCACTTAAAAAATCAGACATTCAAAATTATTAAGAAACCAAGATAAAATAGTGCTGGTAATCATCAGGGAACCTACACTCTTGGATACCAGTGTAGCATATATGACATAGTGACACATTCCTCATGCTAAGAAGAATGCAGAGTTTGTCCAGTCTTATTTCCAGTGTTTGCCCAGATAAACTCCTTGGAAGATGTCTTTTGATGGAAAAAAAAAAATTATCTCAGAAAAAAGACAACACGCCACCACCAAAACCAAACAAACAAGAAGCTGCTGATGGGAGCTGCTCTGGAGCCAGCCCAACCGACAGTGGAGCAGCAAGAAAGATTCAGCTGTTCGGGGTGCTGGGCCATCTTGTCTAGACTGTGCTTTTGCCGAGAAAGGTTGGACTAGATGATCCTCAAGGTCCCTTCCAACCTGGCGTTCTATGATTCTATGAAAAAAAAAATCAACCCAAAAAACCCCACAAGCACCCTTAAGTAGCTAGTTTTCTCACACAGATCAGAAAGGCATTTTTCCTTAAAGTACTTCTATTTCAATTTAGTTATCTTAACATTCCGCTACTTATAACAGACATAGTTTATTTTGGTTCTGAAAGGTCATAAAAAAGAATAGTCTGTAGCTCCCACCTATCACAGAAATATTGTAGCTGGATAAAAGATCAATCCAAAAATGAATCTGTCATTTGTCTCAGTGGCCAGTCCAGCCCAAACCATGACAATGGCAAAAAAAGATACAGAAAGTACATAGTTACACCATAAACATACTGCTCACTATTAATGCAAAATTGGATCAAAAGTGAATAGTATCAAGTAACCTAACTTTTCAAAAGGAACCAAAAGTCTTGAGGCTTAAGATTTTACTGACTGATTTCTTAAACATTTCAGCCTTTCCTCTAACATAAAAGAAGGAAAACAACTCCTAATTTGAGTAAAAGATTGTACCTCACTATAAATTAGAAACTCTTAAGAGATATACCTTTTCTTTCTTTTCTTTTTTAGCTTGAACTCTTCAGGACAGCGAACATTTGTCAATACTTGAGAAATACTTTTTATGTTGCAAGCCTTATCCAGCTAAATTGTAAATTATAGCAGTATTACTAACTTGTTCGTCCTGCTTTAGGAAATTTTATAGCCACTTGTCCAAGAATGTATATAAGAAAAGGAAATCACTGCAACTCTTCAGATTATTTCCTTTTCAAAATCATGGTAGATAGGAAATAAATGTATCAGTTTGGGTTTTTGTTTTTTAAGGAATTTTTTTTTAAATCAACACACGTGGAAGAAAAATTATATCTTACATTAAGAATAACATAGGAAAACTTAATATAAAATCATGATACTGTGAAACGAACAAAACAAGTAGTACCAAACAGATATTAATGGAGACTAGACTTATTTGTAATTCAATATTCTAGCCTAGAGAAAGTTAAAACAATGCAGTTCAGGTTCTGCCATAGTTCTGATTTGAAAATAACTCTGTTATTGCTGATGGTTATCATATTATCCTATTGGAAGCCTATTGGTTATGATTTTGGCTGTTGTTTGTGGTACCAGTAAGAAATAATGTAAAGATACAATAGAGTGTGTGCAAGATGAATATAGTCTACAGTTTTTGAACAATTTTACCTGCAAAATAATGTTAGAACTCCTTCAAAAGGATTTTTCAGGGTCCAGTTAAAAACTGTACCATAGACATTTCCTGCTTTATGACAGAATACGTTGTCGTGGCATTCTTTAAATGGTGTGCACTCCATTTCTCCCAGTAGCCATGAATTTACTGGAGTCAATGTATAGTCAGAAGACACAATCTGAAAGGAGAATCTGACAGACACTGCAAGGACAGCAAGTATATCTTCCATGGAACCTGCAAGAAAATACAGCAAAAACATATTTGACCTAAATATTTTGAAGATGTTGCATGCATTAAATGTGCATAGATTTTTGGTTGACATTCCCAGTTTTATGAGAAGAGTATGCACCTGCATTCTGGCATTCTTTGGGAATTTTCTTCTCACCTAAATTCTTGTACATACTTCTGTCAACCAAATAGTTAGCTGATTAACAGAGCCCCACCTATATAACGAAAAGTCTAAAAATAAACATCACCTTGACAAAAGAAGACTATTAAAAGCCTGCTGTGATAGTAAGATGACATATTGGCTTTAGCCAACAATACAGCATTAAAGGAAGAAAAAAATTAAAATTCATTGCAAACGATCAAAAGGGTTTTTCACTACATGAGCGGAAATCCAGTTCAAAAATCAATTCAATCAGGAATATTAAAAGAAAGGAAAATAAATGACCTTAATAGGTGTATAGATGAGGAAAAGCTTCAATTACTTTGGTATTATTTAAGAGGTAATAGTATGTAATAAAAAAAAATAATATCTATGCATATAATCAACGGTACCTTATTTATAGAAAGAACGCAGACTTCAGCATTCTGTACTCAGGCTTATCTTCAAAATTAACCTTTCCAGATACACTTAATCACCCATGCTAGCTGGTGTGTAGTTGCTTACAGCAACTCACTTAACATTTTTTCCATTTTGAAAACTGTTCCGTCTTGCATTTCACACAGTTTTTAATTCCCAACAGATCTATGCAGTTCATGTTCAAAGACACAGATGTGATTATACCTTGGTAATTTAGCTTGGCTAATCACCCAGAGTAAACAGAAAAATCAACCATATATTTATGAATCAAAAAAATATCAATCCATTTACCTGTACAGTAACTATTATCCTTTAATATCTTTACTGAATATTTTCCATTTGAAATATCTTCCAGACTTAACAGAATTTTCCCACAGAGTACAGTAATCTTTTTGCTCTCCTGTAAACTATCATTCCGATGGTTTTTTTTCTTCGTATGCAGAAGAACTATGCAACGTACACGATGAAATGCCAATAATGGTGCAAGGCTGGTAACAGCAATGACTGTCTTTGCTCCGTCCAGCTGAACCCTTGAACATCTCTTAGGAATCTCTTTTTTCAGATCATTGTTGCTATGCAAGTCCAATTTCATCTTTTTTGGAGGAGGCTCAATTTGACACGAAGACACAGACAATGCTGAGAAGGCTTTGTTCAACTTAATGATTTTATTTTGACACTCAATAATTGGAGAAATCAAAGAGAAGTCTTGATCCATCACTAAAGATAAACTGACATCACTCAGTGACCTGTGAAAAATCCATATAAGATGATTGCACTTCTAGTTTGTATTCTGCCTTCTGACAAATAACCAGAACTTTGCAGATATATACAGACAATTAAGACTACCAGAAGCTCCAATATCATTCCAAGTTAAGTCACAGACTGTGCAAAGAGAATAAGTTCTTCAAATGACTATTTCATCTAAGCTTAGTGTAAAGATTTTCAAAATGTGGACTGAAGTTTCTAAGAGCTTCTAGGAGTTAGATGCCTCATTTCAACTGAAAGAATTTGGATGTCTAATTCGCACAGAGAATGTTGGAAGTTCCACATAACCCATGCAGATACTCTATGACAATTATAATTTAAAGACTTAACTTTCTTTTAAAAAATTACAGAAAATATCAATTCTGCCCTCTTTGAGGACTAAAAGCTCTTCTGATGTTACATATTGTTTTATAGATAGTCAAAGTTGAATGTGGAGAGTAAAATAAAGGGTTTAAAATACTATTACCTGAAACATTCAGTAATTTCCTGAAATGTATGAAGTACTTTACTTATTCAACACAGGGTTCTTTCAATGAAATCCTAATATTACTGTTTCAGATCCTCTCTTTATGAATATTTTATTCTGTCAATCAATTCTGTCTCAAGATGTCACTGACATCTGAAAGTTTATGAATGTCTAATTTTCTTTACAGAGAAGTATCACCACCATCAAAATGCAATTTAAAACACCACTGCAATCTTGCATTGGTAGGAAGCACAAAAATAATCAATAAAGACTTACAGTGTTCAGGGTGGAGAGAAAGCAAGCCCTTTCCCCCATAAACACAGGTCGTTGCATATAGTACTGAACTAGAGCCCAGAAGACCTAGGTTCTGCTGCTAGCCTACCAGGGAACCTTTGACAAATGACTTCATCTTCACAGATTTTTTTCTCAACTGTAAAAATGGGGGAGAGGGCAATATTGCTGCTGGGTTTTAAAGAATGGTTCCAAATTCTGAGGATTTCTGAAGCTATACAGGAATTAATTATTTCATTTTCAAAAGCAAAGTCATCATCATCAAAACTAAAAGAATAAACACGGGACAGACAAAACCAATCTCTTGCCTCAGAGGCTGTCAAGAAGATGAGGTCAACTTTCTTGTAAAGTTATAGCAATCTGGCAGTTGAGAAATAATATACCCACAGCTCCAGCAGAATGGCCAAAGGGTGTAACAGGTCAGGTCCCTCACAACCACTTGAATGATTTTCAGTGGCATCAGTAATCTTTAAGCTTACCCTAACACAGTCTCAGCTACACTACTTGTGGGAATATAGGTCAAAAGGTAAGTTCTGACTCTACCAAAATTTACGTTACACAATGCACATCATAAATTTATGTTTCATGTAACCCTGCCTTTTTAAACTGTGTTCCAAATTAATTCTCTCCCTGTAAGGGGGAAATTACATAAGTAGTATTTACAACTAGAACTGAGCAATTGAAATGAACAGAATAAAAAAAAAATCATTCCAAAGACAATAATAAGAATAAGCAAATTGTTTTGAAGGTTTAAGTACCATATGGCTGATCGTTCTACATAACTCACACAATACCTAAGCTTAGCAAATATTTTATTTGATTGGATACTTGACTGTAGCATAGCTCAATTCAAAAGCTGAGTATTTATTAAGGTGATCAGAGAATATAAAATGTTTTCTTTTGCACTTTAAGCAAATCGCTCTTTAGGAATGGAAAGATGTTAACAGTAAGGCATCAGGAACTGTATAGCTAAGACAGAGCTTTATCTACATCATATACTGATATCAGCATAGCTATGTCAACACAGACTATAAAGAATCGTAATTTTTGTCAAAGAAAACTCTGTTGTAAAAAGCCTCCAGTAATGATGCTGTTATACTGACACAACTGATTTTTAGATATTGTTTTGTACAGTGCTAGAGAGACAAGCAGCACCAACAATACTGACAAAGACACACGCTTGAAACACTTTATATAAAGATGCTCAAAATGAGAATGTTCAAAGCTCAAAAATCCACTCTTGCTACTGCAGAGCTTAACCTGCAAATTCAGTTTCTATAAAACTACTCAATGAAATTATTAGATAGACGTATATACTTACAAGTAAAATGATTCAGTTAGTTTTACTCCAATTACCAAGCTGTCACCCACAACACGCTGCCACAATTTCTCTATGAAGTACTCTGGGACTTTAGACGCCAATGATGCCTCTTTACTAAGAGAATGAGGAGGATTTTCTACATCATCCCAGAGAGAGACAAGACCTTCCTTACAGAAAAACGGTTTTTTAGATAAATTAAGAGATATTGGAGATATTAGTCCTTTTTATACAGCATTACTTCACGTTTTACCACAAACGATTGCAGGAAGCGCTTTTAAGATACATAAAATGGAAACTATATAAACTAGTTTATTCTCTACAATAGATTCAAGAGACAGAATTGCTTTTTCTTAAAAAACATGATATCATGAAAAGCACAAGTCATTCTCTCCTTGTAAGCATCACGTATAAATCTTGCCGTGTCATACAATTAATAGGCTAAAGAAGATTGAAGGTACTAGAATTTATTTTGTATTACTACATTAATTTCTTGAAATTTTGTTGTCTAAACCTGGCTGACTTGGAAGGGACCACAACATTAACTGAAAGGGAGACCAACTCCTCCAGCTCAAGTAAATTCAGAAGCTTCTTTTGAGCAACATATTAAGGTATTTTCCCAATCTCCATCACCTTCTCAGACCACAGTTCACTCTGCCCCCACTATAAAATCAGTTTTGCTTACACAGGTCTATGACAGCTCTTTGTTCGGAACATGTTAGATCACAGACATATTAAATATCTAGGCAACCGTGCCAATTGAGACTGTACATTCTCCCTACTGTTTGTCACTAACTCTTTGTTGGAAGTTACTCCTCCATACAAGTCAGTTGTGAGGAGTTATTGTGCAAATCAATTTCATGTAAAGATAACTAAATTTACTCTTATCTACATATGTTGACAGGTTAGGGTAATGAACCAGACTTAAAAAGCAGATTAATGAGTTTTGACAGTGGCAATCCCTACTGGTGAAAGTAAAAAGTGGTTGAGGGAGGCACACTCTACAAATGGCTCAGCAGAATTCAGAAGTGATCTGTACTCTCTTCTGCATTTTACCTCTTTTGCAGTTGGTAGAATATGGGTTCTTTCTTCAACAAGATCTATTAATGCTCTGCAAGATTCAAGAATAACCCTCCTTTTGAGTCCTAAATGCTGCTGTAGGTCTCGAACAGAGGTGTAACCAGCCTGTAAAAGATAAAAACAATCATTAGACTTATGCTTAGGTATACTGCAAATAAGAACTGATATTGAAGCTACAAAGATATCTTTTCAGCTTTGCATTTTTATGCAAGTATCCTAAGTCAAGATCCTGGCATTCCTCAAGTAACACCTCTAAAAAAATGTTCAAGTCAGGCTACTCTGCTGCCAAAATATCAATCTAAGAATCTTGACCTCTCAATATTAAACCTAGAGTTTAAGATAAACTTCTAAGGTAAATTTTATCAAATTATGTAGATATTCAGACCTTTCATTATTATTCCTGCTTCACTTTTCCATTGACATCAGTTTGGATTTCTTCTCAAGACTTCTGTTGATTATTGGTCAAGTAAATATATTGAAGAGTTGACAGTTTTGCAGACACACATGCAGGCTATGTATCAGTGAAAGAGCGAGCGAAACATGGCAGCACCAGCTTCTTAGATTTTAAGAAAGCTCCTCAAAAGCTATTCCCTGGAAAGCAAGATCCTGAGAAGTCTGATGTTGCCAAGGAGAGAATAAGGCTCACTATTGTAATGCAAAACCAAACTTCCCTCACCACACCTCTCCAAAAAATCCTAAAAACCAAATCAGGATCAATCACAACCAACTGACAAGCCTGAATAAAAAGCACTTAACGTAAGCGAAGTGATGTCCTCTGCTCAAGCTGCAACGGCAAAGGGCATTTAGAGCAAGTAGCACTCACCATGATAAGTTCTGTAAAAAATTTATTTGCCACCTATCAAACCATGATCATAAGTACCAGATTCCAAGCAATAATACAGTGCCAGACTTGAGTCAGGAGAAGAAAAGGAAGAGTTAAGAACAAAGATGTTGTACAATACCTTCCTAATCAAGGTCATCAGAATACCAAACCGTTACTTACTCCCATTGGTGAGCAACTCCTGAACAAACCACTGAGAAACAGAAAACAAATGGGGAAGCACAGACTGAGAAGCAGCAGAAAAGGCCAAAGATTCACTGAGGTATGCTTGCTAACCAATCTGACTTTTGCAAGCCCTTTTTCGTCATAAAGCAACACAAGAAAGAGACCTGAAATTCACCACATGGCAAACCCAAGACTGGGTAGCACCCCGCCATCAACTCTCTGGAACAAGTGACATGCACATGCTTTCTGCCATATGCCAAGATGTACTGTGAAACTAAGGAAATAAAACTAGATCACCTTAAAATAGAAAATAAACATCAAAATAAAAACAAGGCAGTCCAGAGCCAAACACAATAGAGCTGTGACTAAATCCAGCATGAACAGTAGGACAGGTGAAACACTGTCAAAAGCAAAGCAAATTAAGGCAGAGGCTTAGTAGTAAGTAGAACAGTCAAGTGCTTTGACACATTGCAATTAAAGTTGCAGTATTCATAAATAAATAAATCAATACCCATACATACAGAGGTAAAACTACTGAGCCAAGAACTGTGGGACTTTTACAGAGGAAAGAAACTAGAAAGGAAGATTCATGATTGATAAGACTAAAAAATACTGGGCAAAGCAAAAGTAAAATGGAAAAAGTAGACAGAAAAGCCAGAGGGAAACATAATTCAGAGATCTATATGCTGAAGCCGCTCATACGGTAAATAACTGGTTCTATGTTTTTCAAATGACTAAAATCCCTTATGAAAACACATCAAAATCAAAATGGGCCAATCCACAGCAACAGACAAAAAATAAAAACTTTAAACTTACACTAAAAATAGTAATAAAAATCAAATGTACAGAACATTTCTTAAACAACTTTCTACTCACCACCAAATCAGCTTTATCAGAATGAGAACAAAACAATAAGACATTGCAGCAATTCAATAAATCAGCAGTAAGGATTAAAAAAAAAAAAAAAATACCTGCCCTAAAACAAGCAAACCAAGTCAAAGGAAACAAGATAATCATAGGGAAAAGAATTTGGCATTATAATCCTTACAAAACTGTTAAATACTTGGGGTGAGAACAGGCCAGTGGACATAAAAATATACTTCTGACTTGTATTTCTGCCAGAACAGCTAACTAAAACCATAAGAAACCCTGTAACCTCAGCTGTTGTAATGCAACTGAAGTATTCTGCCAAAGGAAGTCTTCTTCAGAAGATACTAAAATGAGTGTTGAAGAAAAAATCTTCAGAGGAGAAAAGGAGAAATGCTATTTCATCTTGCCCTAAAAGATGAGATTCCACAGAGACTCTCAAAACATGATTTGATTGTAAATTGCTAGAAGACCTGAATTTGATGATAAATATCAAGAGACACCACTCCAAGGCTAAATAACCTTTGGAAATTCCCAAGCTCAGGAGGATCCATACACTATTGCATCAAAACAATCATCCTTGAAATTCAATTATACATCACATGACAAAACCAGCACGAATACTTCACTCTTCAGGGAAATCTAGAGAACAATGGAGATCTCAACAAGGAAGAAAAGGTAAGGTTAAAAAGGAATATCTACACCTACTTCCAAATTTATTAGCATGACAATTTCAAAGATTTACAACATTAAAACACAGGAAGATTTTCAACTTGTTTACAATGCTTGTGCTAGCATGTAGCTTTGAAAATGAGCCATCTAAATGATCTTAAAATGAATAAATAAATAAGGTCTTACAAAGGAATCTGCGTCTGTAAGAAAAATTTTTTATCAGCAGATGATACATGAAATCTCCAGTCAGTGGCTTGTTCCCAGCAGAACCAGCAGAATGTGCAAAACAGACTATTCGTTTGATCCTAATGCAGATTCACAGAGCTGTACTGATGAAAGCCAGTTGGTGTATCAAAAGAATAAAGTCATAGAACATAGTTAGATAGAACACATAGCCGCCAATGGCAGGGCGGCCAATCTTCATTACAACAGTAGAAGGATCAACAAATGCAAGAGATTGAACTTAATTTCTATTCTGTAGAGGAGGAAAGTAATATAATGAGTAGAGAAAGAAGGCAGCAAAGAAATCAGTTGTAAAATATATGACTATCCAAACGAATCCAGAAACAGGAAACAAAATGCATTTGAAAGGAAGTTTGCACTTCTGCACGTAAAAGCCAATAGGCCTCTAACATGCAAACTGAAGAACTGTAAAAATGCAGGGTTGGAAGGGACCTCAAGAGGTCCTCAAAATTAATCCAGCTTCTACTTTCTTGTGCCTTCCAGGAAGGAAAAAAAAACCCTATCGTACAGTGTTCTCCAAACAACCGCTTTTATCTTTTAGAAGATGTATAATATCTCTTTAGACATCTCTTTTGTAATTAGAACTAGAAATTAGAATGAGACTTTTTCAGTCTTTTCCTAATGGGTCATAGTCCTCCTTTTCTTCCAGTTAATTTGCTCCATTTTTAAAGGCTGGAGATAAAACTGCCGCAATATGCTACCTAAGTTTCCACTAATTCTCAAATGATGGGAATAATTACCTCCTATCTCATACTTAAATCACTCTTAGCAAACTAAAAATAGCCTCACATCATTGACTCAATTTGAGATTTGTTATCTCCTAAAGCTTTTTTTTTTTAAATAATCTTCCTATTTTGTCAATAATTACCCATTTGGTATAGGCCAACATGCACAATACTGCAAAAGAATATCTTGGAGACTACGCTGGGTGTTTACTACTTGGATTCTGGCAAGTTTCCCCCAGCTTGTTTTATAAACGGTGCTAATTAAGAGAAGGATACATTTTAACTTCACCTACTGTACTTTGCAAAATTATCCTTAGAAAACTGCTAGTAAAAGGAGGAAAAACATCAGCAGGTAGTGAAATAGCCACGGTCACTAATTTGGGCAAACAGTAAAAGCCAACTTGATTGAAGTCTGTGGATAAAGAAACAGACCATAACCCTCTTCTTTATTTTCAAGATTAACTGACACTCCTAAGCACTCACTGGAAACCACTATCTCAAAGTATATAATGTGGAGCAAAAGAAGTAAACATTCTAATTTTATTAATCTGGTATTTAAACATCTATAAGTAAAATAACTGTTTGAAGCTTTGACAGCATAGTTTCAGCATTATCTCAAAGTTTTAATTGAAACTACGTTAGACCCTTCCAATTACCCAAATGCATTTGTAACAACCTAGAGAACTGAAACACAGACTACCACTGATTGGAGAATGGATACTTAACAATATTGTCTTCTCCCTGAACCATTTATCCAATAAAACTAGTATCGTTAACCTCACCCTTTGGATAATGTAATGATACACAAAAGTAATTTGGAGAAAATATGAAAGTAGAACTACTGAGTACAAACCTGTAATCTTGTTTCGAGGGCTTTGACAGTAAGCAAACCATTCTCTTGCAATCCTTCTGCAGGAGGGACATCATGTTTATAATTAATACCACTCTAAAAACAAAACAAAACAAAACAAACCCCTGAATTAATTAAAAATATGAAAGTAAGGTACAGCATTATAAAAATCTGGGGGAAAATACAGAAAACCAGCAGAATCACAGTATGCATTTTAAAAGAAAAATCTTATCTTCTGAAAGCAATTAGAGTTTGATAGCACATAATGGAAAGACCCAATTATCAGAAGATAATTAAAAAGCACTAAGGCCAGTTGTTAACCAAAAGGTAAGCATTGTAGAAAACCTGCTACATACATGAGGCATTTTCAACTGCATTAGTTTAATTTCCTAATAGAATGTTGATATTATCAAGGAAGTAGAACAATCTCTTCAGATAACTTATTTTATGATTACAGCAGGGAATATTGTATTCAAACTTCAGGGCATTTCACAGCACACATCCAATTTCACTTTGCACCGATACTTTAATGATTTGCTGAGGCTTTCTTAATTTAGTAAGTGCAGGCTGAGTAGCTGAGAAAAGGCAAGCTGAACTTACTGCATAGTTGACCTCTCCAAGATCTGTTATTTTGAATGCACTTAACACGTCTGTATTGGAGTCATCCTTGAAAAGCAGTAACAGTTGCTCACTTCCAGTGCCAACAAAGTCATCCACCAGAACAGACTTTACGTTTTGCCATTTGGAAGCCACCTACAGTAGAAGAGGTTTTAAAATAGATATATTTGAATAAATCTGGGATTTGAGATCTCATTTTGGTGAAGCTTGCTTTTCATCGAGGCAGCTTATTCAGGGGTGAGGAATGCACTATTTTAAGAAGGTTCAAGCTCTCACTCTTACTCCATCATTTAGAACCTTTGTAACTCTGGGGAAAACTAGCCATTTCTCTTTAAAGATCACTTTCCAGAATACAGGTTGCAGAAATGGCAATAATTTTTCACTATACTCAAACAGCTAAATGCTGTAACATTTATTTAGAACAAGCAATACCTGCAGATCCGTTAAAGACATTGTACTTCTGACATTCAGAAATATCTTTGTTGCATTGCACACTTAAATATGTTTGAAAAGCTGATGACTGAATAGGACAAACTTTCATTTCCTGAGTTATGTAAGCCTTCTTTACAGAGTATTACAAAAGACTAGCAGTTAACTTTTTATCTCCTGAGTTTTGGAAACAAAAGCAAGGCCTCTTGTCATTTTCATGAAACCATACTTTTTGTTACTACGAAGGGAGACTCAAAAGGCTTTTAAATTCCAATGAGAAGTTTATCCTTTGCAATGATAGCAATTTACTTTCACTTTAACACAAATTATGTAGGCACACTCATAACTTTCTTACAATTTCAAGTTCTCATACTATGGAAGCTTTCAATTAGCAACAGAAGTTTTGGCTCAGATTCATAAAATGTATTATTAAATAATAGAATCCAGGGTTTATTTTCAGATATATAAGCAAGCAATAAAAGCAAAACAATCTCATTCTTCACACAGGTTACTTGAACAGAAGCAACAACAAAATCTATAGAACTTAAGACATGTAGCTTTTCAGTTCCAGAAATTTCCAAGATGACAATCTATGCAAAAAAAAAAAGATACAGAAATAAAAGGGAGCTATTTAAAGGTAAAAATACCTGTAAGCTGTCTCTCCTCTGTACAACACAGATATTTCCAGTGGCAAAAGACACAACAAATAGCAAATCATTGCTACTGATTACAGCTGTTTTTACTGACCATGGTTTCTCATAAGGAAGCTCACAAACACCTTTAGGGAGACCATCTTGGAACCAAATAAGCTGATCCTTGTGGGTTATGGCAACAAGTGATATTCGGAGCTGTTTTTTCAACATTTCTTTCTTGCAGACGTAGACAGAAGATACCACTCTGCTGTAAGCATGAGGCATGAAGCATGTGCCAGTTAGCATTTTTTGTGTTTCGATTGCGTATCCAAAGAACTCGCTACCCCAGATGGCTCTGTCTGAAGTGGAAAATTCATCCTCATCTTCACTCTCTGGCAGACAAGCAGTTCCTATCCCTAAGACAACAGTGCCTTCCTGCTCAATTTCACCTGTCCACACAACAGAAGAAAGCTGAATAGGAGCACTTAGAACTGTGCGGGTGTCAGAAGAGATGTAGAACAGCTTGTTGGCATGCCTCCACAAGACTGAAGGGCCAGTAAACAACCTGATGTCTTCTTTCAGCTCATAATCCAATTTAAAATGAAAGGACTGCTCAAATTGATTTGAGCTGTGAAGCAACAATAAAAGGTACTTGACAACATTGTTTCGTTTTTTCTTTTTCATCAAAATGCAGGGAAGAATAATCCCTGTTCTGGAATCTGTTGCACAGCTACAGCAAATTATTTCAATTTTTAAGTGACTGGCACGCATGCTGAATACTCCAGAAGACTTCTGAACAAACATCTTAGTGTCTCTGTTGAATGCCATTCTTCTGACACATAAATTCATTGTTTTATCCGCTGTTCCCTCCACAAGTTTTGTTTTTGACAGCTGAAATATAAGGACTTCGCCATTGTAGGACAAGAATTGTTCTTGCTCACTTAGAAGCATCTTTGTTTATGTATATTCCTCTACAAGAAAACTGTATGCATCTCCACTTTTGTCAGGACTATTTCTCTGTGGAATTTTTAACCTATCTGGGCGTTTTCCATCTACAAAAGTGAACAAGAAAAAAAAAAATTAAATCATTTTATGACTAGTTGAACTGATTCTTAAGAATAAGAAAAACGATACATTGCAAAGCGGTGACATGGACTCGTTTGAGAATGAGGCCAGTATATGCTTTGACCTCACAGATTAAAATGAAGTTAAGCAACTTCGTACTGAGAGATTTAAGTAACTAATAGAAACATTTCAGAAAGGTATTCTAGCATTTATTCAATGCTAGCTCATCAATAGCTACACATCATAATATAAATTGAAAGAAACCAAATCAAATCATACACGTGCTGTTTGTGTGACTGAATTCAAGTTGTCAGCTCCACAAATATACTGAGCGGACTGGAAAGCAACAGTGCTTTGAATTCTCAAATTTAAGAGCCTTCACTCAGGTGTAGGTTTTATTAATAAATATAATTCACTCTTGGTTAAAATTATAAAGCCTCCCTCGGGAGAAAGTTCTCTGAAGAAGAGACCAGTCATTTTCGCCGCCAAGAAGGCTCCCTCCCTCCCCCAGACAAGTCCCCGGGGGCTCAGAGCGAACCGCAGCCGACTCACCAAGTTTCACTACCCAGCTTTCGGGTAGGGAGCGAGGCCCCTCGCCTGGCTCAGACGCCCCAGCAGGGCAGCCTCCCTCCGCCGCTTGAGGGGGCCCGGGCAGCTGAGGGGGCCCGGGCCTCACCACCCCTTTCGTCACGCCGGCGGCGGCCCAAAGGCTGAGGCGGCAGCAGGCCCCGGCCTGGCTTCCCCTACCCAAAACCGTTGACAGCCGTCAACGCCCTCCCCGCCCAGCACAGCAGAGGCCGCGCAAACTCCTACAGAGATCGCCGGCCCGGAGGGAAACAAAGACCGCAGGCTCCGCGCCGGCGAGGCCTTACCAGGCTCCCAAGGCCGGCTGGGCTCCAGGACGAGAGAGGGAGGAAGGAAGCGAGTAGAGGGCGCGCGCGCTCCGAAACTCCCGCCTCAGGGAGCATGACGGGAGGGAAGGGCGGGGGCGGGGCCAGGGACGGGACCCCGGGGAAAGGGGCGGGGCCTCGGGCCGGTTGGCGGCGCTGGAGCCTCCGGCTCGGTGCTTGCGGCCCCGCCCTCCGCCAGGGTCACGCGGCGCCTCCATCCCCGCTTGGCTCCGCCCCCTTCGCGCTTGCGGGCCCTGCTGCGGCCGGGGCGGGCGGCTCAGCTCCGCTGGGCCATGGCTGAGGTGAGTCCCCGGGTGTCTGTCCTCCGCCCGCCCGCCCTCCTTCCTTCCTTCTTCTCGCCAGCCGCCCCCGGCAGCGGCCTGGGGTCGGGCTGTGGCTGGGCCCGCCGTTCAGGTGGGGGGCCGGAGCCGTCTCGGGCTCCGGCCTTGTCCCTTCCTTTCACTCCTCTCCCGTTTCTTATTTCCCCTCAGCAACGGCAGGACAAGGCCGCATTGATAAGCGAGACCAGGCGGCGTTTCGAGGCGGATTACCTGCCAGGTGAGCGCCTGGGTGGTGGAGCTGGAGATGGGGGTGGGCGGGGAGCGGTGGGGCCGGCTGCCTGGATACGGTCTCTGGGGCTTGCCCGGTGTCGCTTTTCCCCTGGGGGCTGCCTGTAGCCCCGCTTTCCCAGGTGAGTGGGTGCCTTTCCTTCAGGTGGCCGAAGCTGCCGGGTGGGGGTGATGCACAAAGCAAGAGGTTTTCTGCGTTGGCTCTTGGTGCTTCTCCTCTGGGTCGCTGTCTTGGGTAACAAGACGTGTCGGGGCAAGGGTCTGGGTCCTTTTGACTCACAGTTATGTTTGGTTGGCTGTAGCCTGGGGACTGGGACGCTGCTGTGCTTGGTGCTTTTCGGACCTAAAACGTGGTGGGGGTGGGGGAGAACGAGGAGAAGAAAATAATTCTGACCTCGACCAGTTTGTCAAGGGAACAGTTGAGTTGTTTTTCTAGAGTAACTTGCATTTCAAATTTGTGCTGGCCTTAATTAAAATCATGCTGCGTGTCCAGCTCGCTTCCTAAGTGCAGATGCTTTTAAACTTGTAAACGAAGGCCAGGAGGTGCTGGGGATGCCTAGGGGAAAGGGAATGCCAGGGTAAGCCTAGAGGAGGTTCCTTTCATTTCAAAGTAGATTTGCATTGTTTATAATAGAAGAATATATAGTAGAAGAGTATGCTAACAGCTGTAGTAAGCCGTACATCTTATTATGACTGTCTAAAGACTTTCTATTGAAAACATGCTTCTATCCAATTTTTAATGCAAATAGAGTAAGAGCCCAGTAGTTTAGGAGTTGTGTACATCTCCTTTAATATAAGCCTCAATCTTGCAAACACATGCCTTGCTTTGATGTCCCAAATCAGAATTATTGAGGTTACCTAGTTACCACTTTTACATAAGGGTTACGTGCTTCTGTGACTTCTTTGTGATTGGCTATAGCACTTTTTTTGCAAACTTTGAGGATCTTGTGGGTAATAAAACTTGGTTTCATATGGTTGCTCGGCTAACTGTCATAAAGGAAACTGCTTTGGCCTTGGTTGGAGATGACCTGTATTTCTGGCAAGATGACAAAATTATTAGAATAGTGTATTGAAGAAGAGCTTATTTTTACCGTTTGGTATTTCTGTGTGAATAAAGACGTCTTTGGCAGTCTTAAGGTTCAGGCTTGAGAGAGTGGAGGATCATATTAAATTATAAGTTCTTTTGGCTGTTAATATTTTCAGTTAATTTGTTTATTTTTCTGTGACAGGTGATTCATCTTGCTTTGTATTCTAATATCCCGGAGTCACACTCATACAAAAATGATTTTGGGAAGCCTAGAACTGCTTTGGGACAGTTTCTGCTGAAAGGGAGTATTACCCTTTCAATTGAACTATCCCTTACAATCTTGGAATTCCAGAGTTTTGCTAGCTGTAATGAGGCCTCTGTTGGGCTGGTTGTTAGAGCCATTAAAATGATTGAATACTGTTGCAAGGTAAACTGTAATCTTATTTGCAGTATTTTGAACACATTTTCTCAATAAGCCCGTTTTTGGATCATGGTTTAGGGCTCTTAGCCCTTTCAAGAAAATAGGATTAGGGTTTTTTTTCATTAATATTCTTAAATCCCTCCCTCAAATTCAGGAATGCCACAAGCAAATTAATGTTGTCATGCCCGCTTCAAGTGTGAAAAACACAGGGTTTTAGTTTTATTGTGGTCCTTCAGCCTTTACTGTATATGTTATAAAATGTATTCTTTTATGCTTTCTTTTAATTGAATTGGGGTGTCGAGGTGCATGTATGCAGACACCCCCAAACATGTGGCTTTCTGTGTTCTAGAGCTACAAATGATTGCTTCTTATCCATTAATTTTAATCTGCTTTTGAAAGAAAGGGTACTGTCAAGGCACACTGAGAAACCGATACTTTCTGTGAAAGTTCAGTGTGGTCATAGAATTGTGGGCCTTTACAGGATGAATCTAATTCCATTTACAAGTGAGATGCAAGTGTTAAAATTTGACTAAAATTTTCAGGCAGTTTTGTTTCTGGGGGGTGCACCTGCCACTGTTTTATTTTTCCCTCTGAGGAAAACAGTGTTCCTGATTATTTTAGAAACTTGGCGTTTGTGTTATGAAGTGATTCTTCCATGTTATGGAACTCATAGTTACTGGTGTCCCCCCCCGACATGCAGGAGGAATTGCTAATGGTCACAAATGCTGTGATGGTCGTGCAGTAATGTTTGTTTTTATTGTGAAATGAAAATTTAGAGGGCCTTTGAAATCTTGATTTTTGGTTGAAATTCTTTATTGGCAGAATACAATAGATTGTACAAAAATATATTATTGTATAACTGGTTCGTAAAAGTCTAATATTAAACTGCCACATCTAATACATGTTTGAATGTTTCACATAAAAGTTACAACCAAATAATACTGCGGTCTTGACAATTTTGAAGGTAGGATGGGAAAAGTTTTGTTCAGCAGTTGGAAACACCAGAAATCCGTTTTCTAAATTATACAGTTGTTTCATTTATGTGACTAAATTAAGGGATTATTTTGACAGATACAGTTTGGAGAATGCAGTGGCAGAGAACCTTACTGGCTCATTTCCCCGAAGTTTGAACACGAACTTTCTTGCTGAAGTTGTTCAGCAAATGTGGCCATTGAGGGCTTCTGAAAGGAAAGTCTGGCCACTGTGCAATCTGATCTGCAAAGCGGTGTTTAATGGTAACTGAGGTCTTGTGGTGGTGTTTTTTTCTCCTCAGTAAATTTTTTACCTATGTTTGAAAGACAGCTTCAGTTCTTACGGGGAATGTATATCCCTAGTAATTAAAACTCTTGCATTTAAAAGGCATATTTCCAATACCGAAAAGTTCCTGTTAGTCTAATAGACTAGCAAACACTGTCTGATGTGGTAGGCTGTTTTCTCTGTTTGGATTCTTTGTGAGAGTTGGTGATGTAAATGATTTGGGTGGTGACAGGAACGATGAAAACAAAAGATTATTTTCTAGTACTGACTGGTACTAACAATGTTTTCTAGCAAACAGTCTTTTTTTCTTCACGGCATTTTCATTCCTTAGAGGATTTCTAACATTAGCTTTTATTTCTGGGCTACTACTTTCTATTTTAATGTTACAGTGGAAATTATTTGTAATCAAATCTTGGTAGATTTTTCCATTCAGCAAGTCTTTTCCACGCTTCCTTTTGCATATTTACCATTTCTTATTGCCTGTATTCCCTGCCCCTTCCCATTTGCATCCTTTTCCTTTCTCCTTTAGGCGAAGCTTAATCTTCAGAAAAAGATTTTGCAAGAGACGTTTCCCATTCCAGTTTAAAAGATTAGATTTCATCATGACTTTCTTTAAGCCAGTAGTAAAACATGTCTTACTAATAATATTGGCCAATTGCAAATAGACCTATGGGGCATCCTCAAAAAAACATACTGATATGGCTTAAGGTAATGTTTTGGATATCTGCTTATGTCTGTTTATGCTCTGAAAAAAATCTATTTTCCCTGATTCTTGGCTTTCAGGATAAGAAATTCTGGAAGGATAAGATAAGGAAAGGAAGATAAGGAAACATATGGACAGGATAAACCCCATACTTTTATAGAAAGATATGTGATGTTAATGCTTGAGCTTTCTATTGAAAGTAGTCTTTATTGTCACTGAAAGTGTTCAATTTTGCTAAAAGTTTAAACTGATCACATCTGGTAGAGTCAAATATTTTATTTGTTTATTGTCACTTCATTTTGTTTTTCACTCCTTATTAGGCAGAAATAGCTTTGTTTTCTTCATCCCTATTCTTCCCTTTATGGCTACTGACCTTCCTAATTTGTTTTCACTCCTGCTGATTTCCTCATCTAAAAATTGAAGGCACATACCTGAATGGTTATAGTACTTAGTTTAACATGTTAGGCATCAACAGCCAATTAAAATGGGTTTCCTCTTTCTAGCCAAGGTCAGAGGAATAATTGGCTGTTTCAGACCCAAGACTTCTTGGCTGAAATAAATAGCTTAAGGCAGTAGTTAAAAATGAGAAGCTTTGTGTAATGGAACGCTTGAAATACTTTGCTAAATTGTTTTTTCCCTACTTTTTGTACAATGAAGTGTTGTTTGTTGGTTGCTTGTTGGTGTTTTTTTTTTTCCTGTATTCAAAGGTATGTAGTTCCTATCCCTACTTAGCTTTGTGTATGACTTGTTTTGTAACATTTCTTTCCTAGATAAGAGTTCTTCCTGAAGGGGGGAGTCGTTCTTACATGTTGTGAATTCTAAACTTCTCTGGGTTAATTTAGTGTGGGACTTAGCTGTGCTGCCTGTTTTTCAGTCCTGTAATCTTTCTTCTGTATTCTTGTTGAATGTTCTCAAATTTCTATTATTTTTCCTAAAGCGTGAATGCCCAAAGAAAACACAACAGTACAACATTGGTCTCCTGGAAATGTAGATGGCATTTAAAAAAAAAAAAAAGTGATGAGAAGGCATATTACAATTTGTGCGTCAAAAAATTTCATGAGCACTTCCAGTTAAAGTGTTGCAGTGAAATTTGTGTTCATTTGGTTCTGCATGATTCTGGAATTCTTTTCAGAGCTGTTGTCTTGTGTTCTACAGGATTCTTTATGTTGGAAGATAGTAATTAAGTTGTAGAGTTTTACTGTATGTTTCACAGCTTGAAGAATACGACTATTAAAAGGTCAGAATATGGTCATAGAAAGAACAGAATTCCTCACTTAAGCAAGACAAAAAGGAAGACGAGTAATAGGAAGAAGCTACTGTTCAAAGAGAACTTTTTCTGTTTTTTCCCAGTCTTCTCCCTTGACCCCAAATGTTTAATGAGGAAATGAAAGTAACTGTAAGTAGCTATTTTTAAAATAAGGTTAAATAAAATGATGAACTCCGAAAACTCTAAGGTTCTGCCTGAGACCTGGTCAGTCTTCTTGCTCACTCAAGTTTTCCTGGAGACCTTTTAGCTGAGGCAATGGAGAGGGCTAATTTTGTCCTCTCCTCCTAGCTGTTGCCACTGCTACTCCCTCATATATAACTTAGAATTTGGTTTTAATGCTCTCGTAAATATCAAATTTGCTAAGCAGATTATGCTTTCTCATGTTTTTCTGGATCTGAGTCTTGTTTAACTTTTCACACTGCTTACCAGCTTAAGAGAAAAGTCCTGCAGCATCCTATTTTTCTCTGGAACTATTCTTGGATACAGTAAGATTTGAATCTCTTGGGCTGAGGGAGGAAGCAGGTTTCCAAGCTTCTGCACAGTTGTCTTAACCTTGAAATATTTCACGAAAGTCTGTCACTGCGGTTATATGTGGCTTTCACTATCTCTTTCTGAACAGAAGTAGCTGTGAATGCTGTTCCTTGTGTTAATTTTGGGGCAAGCGATGCGTGTTCCAAATACCTTATGAAATTCCTTTTTGTTATGGACATAATTACAGGATGTCCATCTCCCTGAGTAGAGGGTGACTAAACTTCGCATCTCAGCATCTTAGTGGCAGTTCTACAAGTGTGAAGAAACAGGCACTTAATTTTCTAGTGAGAAAAGCATCAGTATATGTTTACAAGTATCTTAAGTGGCTAGGCTTGGGGATTGTCAGATGTAAGATACTTCAGGTAATAGCTTCACCTCAATTTGGATTTGGGTGCCCCTCAACCAACTTCTGTGTCCTTTTTGGCCTGTTAGTTGTTGCGCTGTACATGTTTACATTATGTGTTGAGAGCCCCAAAAGTTTATTTTCTTTTAACTAATTCTGTTTTAACTCCAGAAATTGCTAATAATCCAGTAACTGCAGTCAAGTGTTGGTCCATGAATGATTTAAAATTAGAAACATTTAGATTATTTCACAGCATTGTTTGAAAACAAGTTTCCGGATGTCTATAGAATTATGGGAAATGTACAAATTTGAAGAGGAATTCCTCCTCTGAATGGACATATTTTCAATGACTGGATTATTGGAAGGACTCCAGCAATTTCATATCACTCTGCTTTGTATGAGTGAGGTAAAGCACCTTTCTTTTGGGTTCGCAATCTCATTCTAAACTTTATTTTGTAGCACGAGTTGGATAAATCAAGTAAGGTTAAAACAGTAGTCAGTAATCCTGTTGTTCCATCAGTCTTGTTAAGCTCACCTGATTGAAATACCAGCATCCTGCAAGTGCCTGTGGAGGCAGGGTTGTACTAGTTCCTGGTGTAGTGTGTGTTGTAGTATATATGTAAACCCAGATTACATGTGTCATCTTGTTGAATTTAGTTGCTGAAGAGAGGAAGAATATTTTAATCCTTTTGGACTGTCCCTATCTCTGAATCCAGCTTGCTTTTCATTGATGTTGAAAGTTAGGATAAAACATTTTCTCCATTCGGCTCTCACTTTCATTTTCTTAAAATATTCACAAAGTTAAATTTCTAGTTTTTAATGTTATCTAAGTTCAGAGTTTGGGAAAATTTGTTAGTGGCCCAGAAATGTCTGTTCTGAGGCATGTTCCACGTAATGATATGTGAATGGTTTTTAAATTATTGTTTGATACAAGATGCACTATTCTGTCATTCTGACAGTGTGAAACCTTATCCTCTTAGTTTTACCTGCTGGTGTGTGGTTTTTCTCTTTAATTACGCAGTATCCAAATCCCTTATACAAATAGGATATACATGGGACTGATCTCAGAAAAATACTTGGCTGATTGATTAACTGCAGTCAGTCTTAGCTGGAAGCTAGTGCGTGTTGCAGATTATTAAACCAAGTTGAAGTAAGGTAGCTCATGTGCCGGAGACATGTAATACTGATGTTAAAGCCCTGGTTTGCTGAGGGTATGAGTGGCTAGATATGGCTTGAATAGCCAATATACCATGTTGAATAATCCAAAGTATAGAATAGTTAGTATACCATGGCTAAGAGAAGCCAGTGGTTCTCTTACTCTATCTGACTGTGGATGTGACAGTATTGCTGAAGGGGGTTTGGGTTGGAATGCACGTTACACGAAGAGAGGCTGTGAAATCTTTCTACCCTTTTGAGTTTTCAAAATTTGACTGAAAAAAAAGTTGCTTAGCAACCTGTTTGAACTTGGAAATTAGCCTCACTGTGAACAGGAGTTAGGACTGACTTGACCCGCAGAAATCCTCTCCGATGTTAATTTTCTATGATTCTAACTTGAAACTAGGTACTGCTAGCGTTTCTCAGGCAAAACTGTCCAAATCATAAGTCATTGGGGGAATAATCAAATTTCAAATGAGCAGCTGAGACTTTACAAAATTTAATACCCAGGTTCTTTGCAACTTGTTCCATCTGTGGTTGATCTAGAACCACAGAGAAGTTAAACAGCATTTTAGTCTTGTGCTGAGTGTTCACTCTACTGGGCTTAGTCAGAACATAGGGAATGAGCTGTTTGGTGCAAGTATGGAAATGATGAGAAAAGGAACTGAAAAAGTGAGAGAGTTTTTAGTGGACTGGAGGCTTTTGGGCAGAGAGGAGAAAGACTAAGATTATGGAAAGTGGGATTTGACTGCAGGCTTGGCTAAGGAGCAAGGTAAGGTAGTGGGATGGATTCAAGGGAAGGAGAATTGAAGCCAAATAAAGAAGGAACTGAGTAGATAATGTATGTGAGAAGCAGTTGGATGTGAAGAGATATGTTGTGGGAGTGCCACCGTAATAACTCTTAGTGGATGGGCACATTTAAAATGGGTATATTCTTACAGTTATATTGACTGATTTGTGACAGGAAAAAGTATCAATTGAATAACAGGTAAAATAGGTCATATCTTTCCATGTAGGCCAGTAAAACTAAAAATATTAGCAGAATTAAATGGTTTCTTTTTCTTAACATCTTCCTCAGAGTTAAGATGTCTAATTGAAATATGCATCCATAAACCATCCAGTCACAGTTCTAAATAGCCATTTTAATTATGATGGCCCTGACAGTAGTTCTTTTGAGTTTATTGCTACTGACAGAGGAATAGTTTTTCCAGTATGTGAAAATTAATGTCTATTTTATTAACCAGTCTTAACGTTTTTCATGCTAATCACAAATAAATTTAAGTGAGTAGTTTAAGATCTTGTGGTTTTTTTAGTAGTTAGTGAAGTGTCTGTTGCTTTCAGAAGGCCGTTTCTGTCATGGGCTCTTACTTGATTTATATTTCAGTTACGCAGATTTCTCAGACAAAGAGGAGCATTGATCTAAAAACTGAGCCTTTGTTTAGGCATTTCTACAATAAAAATAGGTCCACTTAGGCATTTGTATTTTACAAACGTCCCCGTTTAAAAATAGTAATAAAAAAAAAACAAGTAAGAAGCAGCAGCAGCTCCTGTTTCCTAAAAGACGTTAACCTGTTATCCTGTTGCTAACTTGACACAAGAAGAGTTTGAAGCTTGGAGATTTTGTACTGCTCTAGAATTGCTTGTAGTTTGCGTTCAGTGAGGTAACAATTTATAACAAGTGTAGAATGTGTAATTTTTTTTTTTAAAAAAGCAATTTTATTTAATGCGATGATGTATAGTGTATGGTCAAAAATAGTCATTTTGACACCTGTTCTCTGACATTTTGTGGTCTGACATGCTGATGACTGTAGGTTTGAGAACTCAAGCTTGAACTTCATTATATGCTTAATATATACATTCCTCAGTACACAGATTCTTAGACTATATTCTGTTAATTATAGAAAGCTGTTTTTAGAAAAATTACACCTGCCCTACACACACCTTATGTTTTTTCTTTGAATATGATTCACAGAAAATATTTTTCTGGTGAGTGTAATCTTGTAGTGTTCCTAAATATCATGACAGGAGATAGACGTTTTTAATCAATTTCTCATGCTATGCTTTGTCTGCTTAAGTTTGAGACTGCAAAAGAAATCCTATGTACCAAGTAAATGTTTATATTGAAACTTGACAAATCTCCTTTTCATGTTTTCATACCAAATGCTATATTCTTACAATAATTGATTTGTTTGCTAGATAAATCAGATAAATACGATTCTAGAGATGTGGAAAGACTTCAGCAAGACGATAAATGGGTTGAAAATTATCTGATTTGGCGTCATGATGTTGTGGATGATACATTAAAGATGATTGACGAAAGCTTTCAGTGGAGGAAAGAATATACGGTTAATGGTAAGCTATGTTATATAATGATTTTCATGGTGTATGTTGCTTTCCTATTGAATTACACCTGACTTCTATATGTAGTTTCATTAAGCGCCTTTTAAAAGTTTTGTAAGTACCGCAGAGAGATGAGCAAGAACTTTGCCACTCAGTGGAGGAAAAAAAAATAAAATTAGAGGACTCTTGCTTTTTATGTTGATCAGTACTGTCTCAATGTTTTGTTGAGCTTCTATGTGTCTATTGAAAGGTTGTTTAAGAGGAAGAAAGGAAGGCAGCTCTCTGTTGTTTCCTCTTTGTGCATTTGCTAGAATGGAGTCCTTAAAAAAAAAGAGGGGAGGGGGGACAAACAACAACAAAAAAACCCTGACAAAAAACAGGCTGTTTTTTGTCATAGTAGCACTGGTCTGACACCCTAGGTAGAACAGATTTGTGCTGTGAGAACGTTTTGAAGTTGAGTTTTATCTACAGGACTTCACAACCTGAATTAGACAGAGTAAGAGGGGCTGCAAATATGAGCAAAAATAAACATTTGCAGTATTTTTTTTTCAATTTTTTATTCTTATTTCTTCCTAAATAGATCCTACTCTACGGCATGAGAGGAAGAAGAAAGTAAAGATTTCAAATGAGCTCAATATTTATATTAGTTTAGTAAAGGCCTTGGAAAGTGGTTTATAAAGACATTTTTGTATTTTGTTGCTAGACTTCTGCATTTTTAGTTACTTCTGTTAAGTTAAAATGTGATTATTAAGTGAGTACTGAAATAATTTTCATTTGTCTTTGCAGACTTGACAGAATCTGTCCTTCCAAAATGGTTATTTGAAAATGGTTCTCTCTTTCTGCATGGATATGATAAAGAGGGCTATAAATTATGTAAGTTATATAATATTTTCAGTCACTGATCATTATTTTTTGTTTCCAGCATTTTGGCATCTATTTTGAAAAATAAACACTTTAAAAATAGAAATAGGTACATATTGGCAACTGTTTTCCACTAAAATTTATGGCAAGTTGGTAACTGAGTATCTGTCTGGATCACAGAAGTGCAACGAATTGGAATGAGGAAACTGTCATCAGTTTTCAAAAATCATAAACTTTTGTCCTAATTATAATGCAGATTTTAACTTTCCTGTTGAAGTGCATTGTTTCCAGAAAAATGCAGCTTTGCATTTTCTATGGCTATGTTTTGTCAAACTGCCCTTTTCTTATCATTGTGAGTTATCTGTGCTGTATGAAAAATTGCTGCTTTGTTATGCTTCACAATTTTTCTTTTAGCCTTCAAGGTAAGTATTCAAGGATAAGTGGTGTTGATAGCTTTTTATAGCATTTAGAACACTGAGCGTGATTATACTGGGTGGTTCAATTTGGTGAGATTGGAGGGTGGGGGAGAAGCATCCGTGCTTCAACTGAGAAAATTATGCAATTGTTTCATGACAGGAATGTGTAAGTCGAGTAAATCATGATTTCTGATTTTATTGTCACTGAAACATAACTAATGTCTCAATTTTCCAAAGGTGAGCTGTTTCTTCTGTGAATGTTAATTGGGTCAGAATGTCTGACTTGGTATGCGAATTCAGATTACATTGTAGTTAAAGAGTTCCTGGTTAGTCAGCATTTGAGAAACGTGTTTCTTGGGCCACATGCTTTACTCTCAGTCTGTTATGTAAAACAGACATTTTAAAGTATAAAGAAGTTCTTCAAGAATTATTGGTTACTTTCACGGGAGTTCTGTGTTTGAATATGGATATGTTTTTGAAATTCTGAACTTACACCATGTAGTTAATATGCTATGTTCAAAAAAGAAAAAATTTGTTCCGTTACACAAGCCATAAAATATTTTTTTAATTGCAATCGGAAGTAAAAGACATGGAGAAGAAATCTGGGTTTTAGTGAGATTCTCCATGTTTCAGGGAGAAAAATATTAGAGTACCTCTACAATTATTTTCAGGGCTTGTCTAATTTTGGTAGAGTTACCAAAAATGAAGGCTGCTCTTCACATTGCTGCCCCAAGTGTTTCTTTTATCACTTCATTGTATAATCAGTAATTTGGTTTGAGATGTTTTTATAAAGTCTGTTACTTTGAAATATGCTGCTTTTCGTGGAAAAACTTCCCTCTATATGACTTGTTTCTTATTCCATAAGGGTATGTATTGGGTTTTCATTTATACAATGTTGCTCATCTTCTGGATTTTTTCATTTTATTTTAGAAACGTCTGTTGCTTTTTATATAATTCATAATGTTTGTGTAAATATTTTTTTCAAAACACATCAGCTACAGTGCTGTAGGAAACCTAAGCAGAAAAAGAAACATAAATTTCCACAACAATACTTAGAATATATGCATCACAAAATACCATATCTGTGGACCATGTGATTTAATTTGAAATTACAAAATTACAATCTAGAATCTTCAAATACATGAAAAGTATTTTTCCACTCTACTGCTTTTTCTGTGCTGTAATTATTTGTATTTTCAGTTTTTAGGAAGTTCTGGTATAAAAATGTGAGCAAGGAAAGGGGGAGCTATGCAGCTGTTTTTCTGTCTGTTCAGTGGCCACAAAATCAGTAGAAATGTAGAATACAAACTGAGAGGTGTTAATAAATTTCAGTACATCCTGTATAGTTATTTGCATAATATTGTCTGTTAATTTGGATCTGTTTTTTCAATTGTTGTCTGTGTTTTTGTTTCTTCTCTCAAGTTTGGTTCAGAGTGAAACATCATATAAGAGATCCTAAACAGCAACTTGAGAAAAAGAAACTAGTAGCTTTTTGGTTAGAACATTATGCCAAAAGAGATCATGGAAAGCCCTTAACAGTGGTATTTGACATGTCTGAAACTGGAATCAGTCACATAGTAAGTATTTTTATTGTGCTTTTCTGATTACTTTCTGAATTATTTAACCTACGTCCCCAGGAAAAGGGGAGTCCTTGTCACCTAAATAACTTAACAATTGCTCCTATCAGTGATGCGTAGGGCTTCTTCATGTGACTTGGGCAGTTTCCAAAAGCTTTTGTTACATATTAATCTGTAAGTTTGTGCAGCACACCTGAAAACTCTTAGTTTGGTGACTGAGCCAAAGTGACTATGTATCATAGTTGAGTTAGAGTATGGAAAAATGGGGTAATGGTGAAGCATTAAAACCTTTACATGCAGCGGCTGAGATCTTTGATAATCTGTTCTTACAAGTCAACATCTTCAGTTGACGGTTCTGATCCTCGTCCTGCCTCTCCATCCTGCATACTATGTATGCTGTCCCTGTATATTTAGGTTGTGTTAATTTCTTAAGTCCCTGCATGCATCTCTCTCCACCCATTGAATTCTCTTGTGAAGGGAAGTTAGCTGGATGCAGAAGAGCAGTTCATCAAGCAGGTGTTGCTTTCAGTAATCATCTTAACCAGATATAGCTCAAGTCTGTCTTTTCTCTTACTAACAAAACATGTTATTACAATGATGAGACTAATATGGTGAAGAAGTCTGCATGCTTGTTGCCATGTAAGGATACAGAAAAAACGAGGGTGTTTAAATATAAACAGATGTGACAGACTTCTGAATTGTAGGCGTGCCTATCAGACTCGAGTTTATACTCTTCAGGAATAATATCTTCACCCCCTGTTCCAGTTCCTTGTCCAACTTGTCAGTTTTACTGAAGGCTACTTCCTCCAAGCTTGACCTTACATAAACAAGAGATTCCAACTTTTCATTCAGAGGAGGAGACATTTCTCTTAGCAAAAGTTTTTATGCATTTCTAGATGTTCTTTATGAATTTCTGTTCAAAATGAAGGAGGAGCATGTAGCTCAGTGACTTCTGTAAAAGTGATGATCGTTCAAAAATTTGCAACTAGATAAGAAAATTCTAAAGATTTGAAGAGTAGGATTTCACCTTTGCCTTGGACATAATTGTAGAACTGAATCATTAAAGAAGCCAAGAGGAATTATACTACTTTTGGAAACTATTCCAGAAAACTTATTTCCCACTTACATAAGAATTTACAAAATTCAAAGTTTCATCAATTTTTAAAAACACTTATGAATTAAGTACTTGAAATTCCATGTTCTAGACATTTGGAAGTAAGTATAAAAAAAATGAATTCCGTACCGATCAGTCATATGTCAAGTCAGTAGTCTACTTTGGGAATTACTTAGGGATTTATTGTGCTTATACATAGGATTGGGTAATTCCCTGCCTGAAGTAAACTTCAGAGAATTTTTAAGTTTAGATACTCACTGGAATTTAGCAGATTGTTCATGTATATTACATGAAATTTAAATATATTTAAGAACTGTTCCTGAATTGATGGTTTAACTGTTCTTAAGTCCTTTGCCTATGTGGAAAAGTGAAAGACTTAAAAACCATGATTTGTGGGGTTTTGAATTCTCAAAAGCTTTATTTATTGTTTCTTTGGCCATAATATTTCATAAACTGATCCTGAAGATATTGCTGTGAAATGTTAAAATTTCCTGTAAAATCCTCCCCATGGAATATTCTTATGTTAGACAACCAGAAGTTGTGTGTCTTTTAATTTTCACTAAAGCATTCGCAAAGCATGTATCGGTTTTTGCATGATCTCTGGAGTTTCATAGTGTTTGAGGACACTCAATATTTGCTTTTGCTTCAGTGATTCTTGCACACTATCTGAACCTGTTGTAACTTGGCATCCATACACCTGCATTGCTTTGAAGGATGCTAAACTATACTGAATTTATAGTGTAGAAGCATGAACATTGTAGCATGTAGAGTGGGGTTTATTCTACTCTGAGCTAGAGATTCAGCTCAGTAAGGTATTTTTCTCTTGCAATGCAGAAGTGCTATTGTCTATTTCAGGAGGCAAGCAATTGCTTTAGTATATATTCCTGGGTAACAGTTTTTCTGATATGATGGATTTCAGCCCACAAAACATACAATGAAATACATTTGATTCACTTGTTCTAGCATTTACTGTAGTAAACTTGAGATAGCGATCTTTTGCTGATGTCTGTTGGTATTCATGTTTTACGTGTCTGCACTTCTATGAGCACCAAAATGACAAACTGCTCCTTATGGAGTTACTGTAAATAAATTGCAATTGCAGAAAGAATTGACAACTGCATGCTGTGGGTTTTCTTTTTTGTAGTTCTTTTTCGCTTCCCTTGCTTTGACATGGCATTTTTGATCCCGGTACTTTCTTCTCCCTTCTCAACACTGGTTGCATGCTGTCATCTGGACTTTTTGTGTATTTTTCTAGAAGTTTTTTTAACACACATTTTGCTCCTAAGACTGTTCCTTAGTTGGATTCAGGCATGTCTTATTAAAATCTCCTGATTCAAAAGCTGCTCTTGTTAATAGAGCAGATGTTCTGGTTACTATCCGGGTCACTAGATCTACTTCGTTCTAAGTGCACCAGGGGCAATCTTTGTTTTATGTTGACATCTTTACAGTGAGTCTTTAAATCTACCAGATCTGGTTTTTTTCGTGATCCATTTTGGGTATGAGTCTGCATGTCAGCTTGTGTACAGCTTTATCTACAGTTGTCATTAATACAGTCTGAATGATATATTACTCCTAACAGTAGAATTTTATCTGCTTAATGGCATAGGATGAAGCTGCAGCTTATCTACTGGTTGAGGTCCTCTTCTGAACTGTGTTTTTTAAACTTATTTAGATTTAGGAGTGAATGTATGTTGTAATATCTCTTCCTTTAGGTCTGGTTTTCTACCTATTAGTATCTTTACAGGGAAAGCATAAATGCATACTCATAGTTTACCACGGGTATCTTTAATATTTGCTTTGTAAAAGCTTTGTTAGAAGATTAGAACAATATCACTTCCTGCATTTTTACTGATGCTCAACTTAGACAACCTAAAATCGGGCTTTTTTTTTTTTTTTTTTGAGGGGTGGGGGGAGCCAACATTTGAGTAACTTCAATATAAATAGGTGAAAATCTACAGAGTTCTCTGTCATTCTCTTCATCTGAGTTCAGTAGTGGAAAGTAAATTTTTAGCCACTTTCAGGAGCAGAATCTAAACTGGTTTAGACTGCAGGATTAAGATCTTGCCTATCGTTACATATTTATAGATTTAATATCTAAAAATCTCATAGTTTGTCTATAGGTTAAAAAAAAGCCTTATTTCTATAGAGTATTGAAATTTTTTGTATTGAATGACATGCTGTCCGATTATTCTTACAGGAATGGCTAAAACTTGTATATTGTTCTTTCTTTTTTTGTTGTATATCAGGAATGCATTTAAATATAAGAAAAATAAAAAGCTTGCTTTCTACCTTTTCTAGGCAAGATGGTTAATGTTGCATTAGGAGGACCTTGCAGCTGTGCAGTACAGGGCCACAAGCTTTTGAAAAGATATTTCGAGACATATGGTGTAATTAAATTTTGCAAGGCAGGGTTGGTGCTCTTACCTGTGCCTTGAGAGCTATCTATCCATGCTGCTAAAGATAATACTGGAGCCATGGTTTTGTATAACGAGAATAAAGGATTGTAATAATTTCCTTGATTTGGGTTTTATGAAGCATATCCTGCAGCAACTTCTTTCCAGTGTCTTTGAGACTCCCAGAGACACAACATCAGCAAGTGCTCTCCATAAGTGTCCCATTGTACAGTCTTGCTTTGTAGTTAGTACATTTATCACAGAACAGTAGTATTTTTTTTTAATATCTGTTTGTAGCCATGCGGAGTAAACGATAAATATTATCCTAAAAGAACTTGGATTTCTTAGTTCTTTTCTGGAGTATGCTTCATTTGTTCGTTCCATTGTTATGGACATCTACTATGTCAGCGTCTATCACTGGCAGCTTTTGTCACTGGCAGCCAGGTAATTCTGATAGCTCATGCCTTGTTGCACCAGTTCAGGTGACTAGAATAGATGCAGTTATTGAATGGTCTGCTGAAATCTTTACTTCTTATTCCAGACTTCCATAAAAATGCTGGATCCATCCTCCTAATATCTGATAGTGCTGCTTTTGGATAGGCTGCCGAATAAAGAGTAGCGTCCTTGTCAATGCACAGGAGATTCTAATCATTGCTTGGAAATCTATCACTGTGTTTATGCTGTTAAGTGAAAGATACTACATTTGGTACAAGCAATAACCAGTTGAGATAAATACTTCTGTTAAAGGCTACCTTCTGCCTCTAAAGATATCAAGCTTTCAGTTAGTTTTTAATTACTGAAGCTACTAATACAGCTTTCAGGTTGTGGGTAAACTTCTTATACAGGGTGTTGGTTATTTTCTCTCTGTCCACAAACGTTGTGATAGTGTGTTTACATCCCTTTAGGATCCTGTTCCCCACAGCTTTTCTACTGTTATGACAGGCTTTGGATCTTCCATCAGCAATATAGTTTGTACTATTTCTGAAAGTCTCCTTTGTAGTAGTGGTCCCTTCTGTTAGGACTGGGGGAAGTATGAGTACTCATGGCAGGCTTCCCACCTAACCAAAGTGTTTTGTAGTGGTAAGGTATCTTTTACTTCATTATCTATACTTATTTCATAAAATGTCTTTTTTGCCCTTTACTGTGTAGTCAGTTCTATTATACCTGGATTTCGCAACTGTACTGTTTCTGTGTGGCTGCTCATTGGATGGAAACACCCTGAAAATGCGTGGTATACAAGCAGCAATTTTGAATGCTGCCTCTGCCCACAATTTGTCTGCATACTACAAACTAATACTAAAACCAAAAATTCTCTTAAAAGGAAAACTTACTACTGCACTCAGGATCTTCCAGAGAAAAAAATACATTGAAGAATATGCAAGATAAGCTATTGAAGGGAAATTTTCGTATGCTTAGTGCTCTCCCTTGTAAGGCATTAAGATAACTTGTTAGGCTTCTTTAGGGTTAAAGGTTTATTTTTCCTGTATCTTTCCATTACAGCTTAAATCCTGTTGATACTCTGCAGTAGTTCAGACACCTAATTTATTGCATTGATAATAGGTCTGTTGACTGCTTTGTTACATCATAAAGCTAATTTTGACCACCATCCTGCAGCAATTTAATGAAGTGAAAAGCATTGCATTGAGTTTGGATGGTGTTTGCAGTATGGGTAAAACTTGAATATAGACGATTACAATGTAAGTATATTGTGCTATTCAATAAATGCCGTGGCTTAACTAAGCCTGTACTTGATTTCCATTGCATTTACTCTGTGCTTTTATTTTAGGACTTGGATTTTGTTCGGTTTATTGTCAACTGTTTTACAGATTATTACCCAAACTTCCTCAGTAAGTATTGTATATAACTTCTTAAGCACTGTAGACTTGTGTAACAAGAGTATTTCATAACATTGCAGATGATGGGGGAGACTTTAAATCTTTTTCCACGTGCTTCGTGTGGTAACTACATGGAACACTGGGATGTTACAGATTCAGAATATTTTTGTGCTCATAAATAAGCACAACTTCATATTGCAAATAAATTTTCATCAAAACTCAACTGGCATTGCATGAAATAAGAATCTCAGACATGTTTTCACAGATTAAAAATTAATATAAGCATCTAGTAGAACTGAATTGGCTTGTTGTTTCTTTTGTTCCTTGTTACTTGGGTAGAAGCTTTGCAAACTTGCATGACAGTTTGTATCTTTTAGGAGTCTTCAGGGGACAAAGAATGAATGGCTATAGAAATTTTTTGGGAGCAATGGTTTACTCTGAACAGATTAAGGCATATTTGTGTGCACACTTGGAAAAACCTGCTTATTGCCTGCTAATTTTTTTATGGATGGCAAACTGGCACATGGATGGCACTGAATATTGTTTGCCCGCTCATCTTACATGAGTTACAAATTTTAGGTAGAAATGTATCTGTGAATATTGAAATTCTGTACAGCAGCTGCTTGAACTCTGAATATTAGATTTCAGATTGCTATCAAAGTTTAAAACTTTGATCAAATATCCAACGTAAAGGTAAGCACAACCTTTGTGGTTTTGGTTTTTTGAAGAGAAAAATTTTGGGACACTTCTGAGTGAAAGTACTAACTTTTTAGACTTCTCTGCTAGAACAAAGAAAGCTTGTAAAAAATGTAGATTTACAAAGACACTCACTATTGGCTTCTTTGGGAAAAAGAGGTGTTGAATATAGGTGTTAAGCTTTCTTCTCCATTCAGTAGTTGCTTTTCTAGTTCAGGTTGAGATCTTACCTTTGTCTGCCTTATTTGAGGTGATTACTTATAAGTAACATTATGTCAGAAAAGTAGTATCCCAGAGAAGTATATAAACAGTGTTAACAGTTTATTAACTGCTTTCCAAGCAGATAGCTAATGTATTCATATAGTAATAAAAATAGGTTTATACATTTTAAAAACAATTATACAAAATTCCTTCTATAAGGAAGTGAACATGGAGGCTTCTAAAAATGAGTATTCACTTTTTACATGACCGTTAGTGCTGTGCTGCCTCTTCAACACAGAAATACATAATACTTCGTGTTCAGGTTATCTCCTCTTCTTTTTCTCTTTTCAGCAAAGATAGTGATCTTTGAAATGCCATGGATAATGAATGGTGAGTTGTTTGGTTTTGGGGTAGGCGTTTTGTTTTTTGGTTTTTGGGGTTTTTTTTAAGATCATGATAGCCTTTTAAAATTAGTAGCGTAAATAGGAAGTGTTTTTCTGCTCTGTGTAGATCATACTTTAGATTGCATCTGTATTTATCCTGTTATCTTTAAAGCTTGGGAAACCCTGATAAATAGTTTTTTCCTTGAATGTTTCCAACTGTAGTCCTTTCAAAGTTAGATCTGTTCATGATTTAGGAGTACTGTCAAGAAATGATGGACACTATAACCAGCCAAAAACTAGAATCACAATTTAAGATAGATGCCCAACACTGATATCGTTACATATGTTTTGATATGTGTACTTCAGTAATTATGTTTAATTATAATGTACAGGATAAGCATGTTATTCCTGTATTTCACCATATGAATACATATTTTTATGTGGCTTTATATTTTTCTGTATATTCATGTTTTACCATAACTGAAATAACTACGGTGTTTGAAAATACTCTGTAGATCTAAACAAGTGTCCTTCAAAGCAGCAAAACATTTCAACTATGAAGAGTGTATACATATCTTTCCCAAACACCCTTACTCAGATTCTGAAATACAAATGCTTTTACTTCCTCAGTACTTCCTGCGCGAAATTCCAAGACAAAAAAATTGTCATTTGTTAAATCAAAGATACGCTTTCCATGAAAGTCTGTGGTCTGTCTGCATTCATCTATAGAAAAGTGTATGTCCATAAAATACTTTCTCTAAATAATATTATTTTCCTTGCACTGTTTATTCCCATTATAATAGATACTTTCAGAGCACATCCTGCTGCATCTTATGGGATGTAGCTCACTTGCGTTCCATAAAGTGTACCAATACGCTGCAAAAAAAACGCTTCCTGACAACTTACATATACCTTTTGTGTTTTGTTGTGTTTTTTTTAAAGCTGCTTTTAAAATTGTGAAGGGTTGGCTTGGTCCAGATGCAATAAGCATGTTGAAGTTCACAAACAAGGGTGATGTACAGGAATACATCAGTGGAGAGTATCTGCCACCTCACATGGGTGGAACTGTAAGTATATTAATATATCATGGTCCTTTTGTGATATATTGAGGCACGCTTATATAAATCACATATGTGGGATTGAGAGTTGGAATTTGAAATTTCTTAAAGCTGTTCTGCCATTATAATTTGTAAATCACATTAATATAAAATGGATTAACTTCATGAGAATTTGATATCTGGCAGTCTTAAGTACAGAAATAATTTTTCTGAATCATTCATCCACTTTCAAGTCATTGGAAACCACTTACTTTTTCAGACCTCTAAAAAAAGATACTCCATTTTAAGTGTCATTCTTCCTTCTACTTCTCCCCTCCTCCTGATAAATTGGAGATTATGTGTTGGTTTATGGAACAAATTCGGTGAACAGAAAATAGGTTTCATGGCCCTCTGAGATTTTTCATCCTGCTCCAAAGCTATAATTCAGTAAAGACAATCATATTGCAATTATTTTTCCTTTTTTGTCTCTAGGGCTGCTTTTTAAAACATGGCTGTAGAAGTTTCTGGTTTTAAGAGTATATTAGAGCTCCCAAGAGTATCCTACAATCCCGTATCACTTTGACAGAACCTGGATCCTATTTTAGTGCAATCTAAATATCAAAACTGCGCAAGGATTTTGTACAACAGGTTTCATTTTTCACAAAGCTAGTAAATCAGTTTGCATAATCTTTATAATAGAATTTGCAGAAAGAGGATGTTTTTCGTTTAAAATTTTTGTAGACCATTTATGGTAATGGAATAAGCCCAATGTAGAGGAGTTATTTTTACTTGTTCTTTTCAATATTTTTTTTTTCCTGAAGTTTTTTTAGAGTTATGGCAGTAACAATATGGAGAAAAGGAAGACTGCTTCAGCCATAGGAGGAGAGGCAGCATTCCTTTGTATATAAACTCAAGGTAGAGTTCTGGTAGCCAGAACATATGCAACTTGTTTTGGGAACTTAAATACTTAATTTACCTTGATTTGTTTTAATTTGATGGAAAGTAGCAGCCTTTAAAAAGTGCTTTTGCACGAGACTCTTGAGGAAAAGATTATATTGTCTTTCTCTGTGGAAAATTGCTGCCCAAACTGCCCAGGTTCATATAAGAACTTTCTCATGTTAGAGAAAGCTGAAATTGCTGAACTTCAGGAGGGGGCACTGGGGGAAGGGCTGATGATGTCTGAAGTGGCTTCAGTAAGGACTCGAGTGGTGTGGAGCAGTGGTTCTGGGCCTAGCTCCCATGGTGGTGTCCTATTGTTGCAATAGAGGGGAAAGTTCTTTTCCTCCTTCTTAGAGCTGAGCATCTCCTGTCTGCTTTTTAGACCATCTTACCTGATAGCTAATTAAATCTTTAAAGAAAGAAGCTTGTGGCTTTGCTAAATATCCTGGCTAAGCACACAGTTAACGTTTATCTTGTCTTGCACGGTCTGACCTACAGGGTCTCACTGCCGGTTAGTGACTGTTGAGCACGTGGGCTCCATGTTGCCCATCTAAGAGCATTAACAAGTTCCAGAATCACATGGAGGCAGCTTATCCAAACCATTTGCCTGTGGTAGTAAGTTGCAGTGACAGAAATAAATTAGTAGAATCAGAGTACACTTGCTTGAAAAGGACTCCAAGGGTTTTGACAATTTCAGAAAAACAGATTAATCTCTGCATGTTAAAAGCATGTATTTTGAACCAGGAGATGTTTTGTCTAACTACTGAGTCTCTTTGGTATTTAGCCACTTGATGGATGTTTTGAACTTTTAACCTCAGAACTGTCATCATCTGGAAGCGTTGTTGGCAAATACTTAGACTCCAAAATTATGCACCAGATCCTCCTTCCAAAGATTTCTTCAGTGCATACATTAGAACAGTATTTTGCATCTCTCTGAAAGCAAGGAGTTTTTCAAACAGAAGACAGACAACTTACTGACCTTTTCTCAGAATTTAGCTTTTCTTGATGGGCTTAACCATGGCTCCACTTGAGGCAGCTAGAGTCTCTGAAGATAGAGTACATTCACCAGTATTACTGTTGTCAGGCCTGTTTTTTTTAAGGCAGTATCTGACTTGCACAAATTCATTCCCTCCACTCAAGCATTTGGTTTTGGGGTTTGGGTTTGTTGTTTTTTGGGTTTTTTTTTGCCTCCTTCCAGTTCTCATTCTGTCGTCTTTGATTTCCACACATTTAGGAACAGATTGTCATGTTTGCAACTAGCATGATGCAGGTGAAGAGCACAGCATATCTGCTCAGAACTTTGTACTTTATACGGTAGCCATAAGTAGACTCATTCTTTCTCCTGTGTCCCCTATTAGGATTTGTCTTGGAAGAGCCAGGTCTTGCCAGGCATAAACAAGTAGTGGAGCAGATCATTTGGCTAGTTTCTTTGGGGAGATACAGAGAACATAAGTACAGTGGAATCTAGGTATGCAAGAGGAATGTTAGAGACTAGTTTTGTAATTAACAAAAAAAAATCCATTTTGGAAATAGAATTAATAATGTTGAACTCGGAGTCAATGGTTACTTTGCTTGGATTGAATGAACTGTTCTGTCTCCATCAGAAGCCTTCAAGCTTCCATATCTCAGTGAAGTTATCTTTAAGTATGTTTTGGTTTCGCTGTGGCTTGGGGTCACTCGAAGGCTGAATCTGAAGTTTTCCTTAGCATGAAAATCCTTCAATTAACTGTCAACCTGCTGTGAAAGGAGGAACATAACTTGCTTGGTTTTAGACAACAATGCACAAAGATGTCTCCAGAGTATCAAAAGCATTAAAAATAATTATGGAAAACAGAAGCTTAGATTTTGCAGGACTTTAAATAGGACTTATGTTTATATTCCAAGTCCTCATCAATGTCTGTTGGCTGTGACTGTTACCATACTGCTAATCAAGAGGGATTGCATACCATGTACCTGGCTTTGAGTGGTTCTTTTCCATGCTGCGCAGATGTCCCTCTCTTTGTAGTCGGTTTGTCTTGTAGAACTTGTTGAAATTGCCCCAAACAGATTTAGGAGCAAGCTAATCTGGAAAATTATGATTAGGTGCTCGAAAGCCACTCGTGAATCATTTTCGTTTAGTAATAAATGTATACTAAGTTAGTGTTTTCTTGGATTCCCAATCTGTTGTATTCCACATTCTACCTGTTCCAGCTGTTGATGTTAATGCTGGAACAGTCCAAATCTTAAGGCATACATGCTTTTGGCTGTCCAGGAAGATTTGTTGCTTCTTCAATAATATTTTGTGCAAGGTTGATGTACATACAGTGTACACATTGATGCAAGACGTACATGCAGTAGGATGTTAGTTTGTGTATTTGCCCAGTTTTCCTTTGTCAGAGATGGGCAATCCATCCTTATTAAATCAAAGATTCTCTCCACTAGTGCCAATATTGAACAATGTGTGCAACTAGAATGCTGTGCTCTTCACCTGGGTATCTGAATTGGTAGCCCATAGCTTCTTGGAAGGACATTTTATAGGTCAGTGGCCTGAAGCTAAGACATCACTAAGCATTTGCATGTGACTTCATGGCCACTGTATGCATGTAGTCTTAGAAAACATCACTACAATGATTAAGATGTCTCTACCACAATTGCCAAACAGTAAAAACATCCGCTGTAAAAGAAAATGATTAGTCTATATAATTATTCAATGCTACATATCAAGCATTGAATAAATCTGTCTTGTTTATCTGTCTGAGGTTTTCACTCTGTTGGTAGATAAGCTCATGTCACTGAAACTTATGGACTGTGATTGGAAAGTGTGGTACTTTAAGTTGTCCCAGTGATGAAATTCTGCTCAGCTCCTGAAGCTGTCCAGCGTCGTGGATTAATGTGGCCAAGTGAAATGTGTAGCAAAATTAGCATCTCTTTATTAAGGTCACTTTTTCATATGCCCTTCAACATCTGCTGGAAAGGAGTGAAAAAGCTGTTTATCAGTTTGGCTAAGGGTAAGGTGGCTATTTCTGCCTTGTATTTGCAAATGGAGGATGTCAGTACTCTGCAAGCCTACTGTAGGGTTGCTAGCACTCTGGAGTCTTTTCTGATGGTGAATTAGTCTGTTCCTGATACTTAAAGTTTGTCCTTTAGGCCCTTAATAGGATATTGCTTAAGCCAGTGGATACCTGTTTCATTCACTTAAAGGTCTGTGACTGTTGCTTCAGCCTGAAGAATAGGAGAGATTTAGGCCTTGATTATAGATTAGCAGGAAGTATGCTGTTTTGTTTGGGGTTTCTTTTTTTTCCCCCTAACATCATATTATTCTTTATGCTTAGAGAAAGCATACTTGCTTATGGAGAGCTCTCTTGAAACACTTTCTTTAACTTCCTGCTGGTAGCATAGTTTGGGAACTGTGGGCATGGCTTGAGTTTCCCTCACAAGAGTCAAAGCTATGTCATTTTCCTCCTCCACTGGAAAAGCTGACAAATTAATTCAGTTTACTTGGGGTTTAAAACTTTGAAAATGCAGTAGGAACAGAGACCCTTGTTTAAACGCTGTTTCTAACGTTAGATGTGCTATAACTATTTTGGGAATGTTAAGAGACTTTCTAGTTAGCAAAAACTGTTTTCACTGGTCCTCCAATACAAGAGGTACCCCCACTGTAGAAGCATCGAGAACTTAAATATGCTGCCTCTATGTTACTTAGGTATCTAGAGTATGATCATTAAAATGATTTAGCATTCCAAAGACTGAGGTCTGAGTTGCAGGATACGTTAAAGGTCCACACACTAGGTTAAACTTAGGGATTGTTAAGGGTTGTTTTCTGGTTTTGTTTTTTGTTGTTTGGTTGGGTTTTTTTGTTTTCTTTTAATTGTGGAGATTGTGAAACTAAAATACAAAGAACAACTGAAGTTTTTCATCACTTTTGGAACATTCTTTAGAAATAGCTGTCATAGGTTTTAAACCATGTTTCCTAGGACTAAGAACAAAACTTCAGCATTAGGACTCTGAATGTTGATCCTCGATAGACCAGATTCTGCAGTTCTGCTGCGACTATAAATAACAACAGTGGTTACAATTTAGTGGATTCATTGTGTGACTGTATTTATTAGTCTATTAGTGATAAAATAATGATAAAATAAAAACTGTTGGTAGTGTCAGCTTTCTGCACAGGTGGCCAACTTAATGGATAAATGAAATATACAAGTCATGTGAAATGAAAAAAATGACTGTATTTGCATTTTAAAAAATACTACAGAAGGCACTTTTTCTCGTCCTCCTAAATAACTGGTCCTTTAAAAATCTCCGTATGTTTTAGGATTCTTTCAAGTACAGCTATCCTCCATTGGTTGATGATGATTTTCAAACTCCTTTATGTGAAAATGGGCCCGTTGCTAGTGAAGATGAGCCTGAAAGTAAAGAAGAGATAGATGCGGATACCAAGGAGACTGGGGAGCTGAATGAAGAACAAAACCTTAATCAGAAAAAGGTATCTAACTCTGAAGGTTGAGGCAAGCTTAGTTAAATGGTTATAAAGTGGGACAAGAGGCATATAATTTTTGTTTCTTGTCAGTCTTTTTCTTTGTGTATTGATTATTTTTTTTAAACTTTTTTCTGACCTCCAGTTTGATAAAAGAACACAGTAAAACTGAAAAATATGCTTGCAGTTTCACCCTTGCTTCTTAGTCTGTTAAGACCAGTTTCATGCTTCTGAATGTGTAAAATGTCTATCGAATATTTAGTGTATTTCTGGAATATAATGAATTTTACGGTAAAATTTAAAAAGTCTGTTTTGTTTTTAAAGATTATGTCTTTCTTGTGTTGGTTTATTTTTAATCTTGTTTTATCTAGTGGTTTGCATCTTAAAATACATCTAGTTTTCTCAGATGCTTAAGTCAGTATGTGCATGAAAAAATATTAACAGATAAATATATATACTTTACTGGATGTAAATTTGTTTTCTTAAATTATTGATAAAATCTCAATATATAAAAGTTTTCATTTAATCTCAGGAGAAATTGTATCCCTAATCCATCAATGCTGTTTTACAATATAATCTTCTTGCAGTGGTGTTTATCCAGAAATATAAAGGCATTTTTTTATACAAGTCCATATGAAGTGATATTAAGGAATGTGCAATGATGGTCTGTTGGGATATCACTCCTGAAAATAGCAGGAAAAATCTGAAATTCACCACTCTAGTGCTATAATTAATGTTGGAAGATTAATTGCAAAACTTCTGTTTAGTGGAGTAGAATGCTTTAATATTACACTTTGAGTTTCATTTGCTGTTTTAAGTTTTTGTCAGAATAATTTGAAACACAGCTCACTTTACATAGTCCAGCTCTTCAGTGCAATTTGGCCAGCTATTTAAAAAAAAAAAAAAATAATTTCACTGACTTTAAGGTTGAAAGGAAGCATTAGAAAACCATGGTGACCTCCTGACCATTAGACTCAGTAGCTTGTTTTGGTTGTAGTACATATTTCAAGCTCTGATTCTCAGATATAGAAACGTAGAGAATTCCTGTTCAGTGTGAGAGTTGGCTTTGTGCTTAATAGCCTCAGTGTTAGCTTTTAATTTGCTTGGCTAAGTTCAGCTTTCTGCTTACAGTATTTTTTTACTTTTCACTCTTAAAAAATAATAATTTCGTTTATGGTATTTTCTCTTTTATACAGCATAATCAGGCTGCTACTCAGTCTTTACAATGAACTAATAATAAGATTGCCATTTATGCTCATTATGTATCAATTAATATTAAGGCACATATAAGGCCTTGCCTTTAACATTAAAAATTTTCAGACCGTATCTCATTGTTGATGGTACTATTTCTGTAAGAAGTAGATTATTTTTTTTTGCTTCAACTCACCGTTCTTCTGTTCATGTATTTAAGAATAATACTTGCTATTTCTTCCACAGCAAGTACGCCATTGCTTGCCACTTCAATATTATGTCCTTTTCGGAAATGTGTTTTCAGAAACACTCCCCTGTTGTCTCAGAATGATTGGCATTTCTTATTTCTAACTTAATTGTTGTTACTTGACTGTATCTAAATAGAAATATTCAAATATTTTTTAAGTAAGGCCAGCTTCCAAACTAAAAGATTTCAAGTGGTCTTTGAGGTATCATTGTCTTCATTATGGTTCACTGCACTCCCAGTCTTTATATGCAGACTCTTGTCATCACTAAGAATTCCTCTGATTTGATTTATATGTATGCCTCTTCTTGTCCCATAGAAGGGATGATTTTTTCCACAGAGCAGAGGGAGCCATGAGTGATAAACTTGGTTAGTAAGTGCCTCTCCTGTAGATGCCTGCATTTGGCAAGAAGGACTCCACCTTAAATGTCTACTATAGTAATATTTTTCTATGGTAGTTGTAGTTAGATTTATGTAGAATAAAGCCCAAAACATAACTAGTGCAGTGTATTTACACACTAACCTTTTGCTATAACTGTAACTATAAAAAAATGGAATCAAATTGCTGGGTGGTTCTCTTTATAAAAGCTGTTTTCTTATAAGATTTTGTATTACTTTCATTCCCATACTTCAAATTTACGTAAACGGAATTCTCTTCATGTCTTCTCTCTGTGTTTTAAGTGGAATAAAAACAAGGCTAAGCAGACTTTTCAGGTACCTGATCTTGAGTCATGATGTCACCAATTCTTTCTGTTTCCTATATCCCCCACCCCCCATTTTGCATTTTGAATTCCAGAGTTCTTTCATTTTTTCTAAGATGTCCAGGCCTGCTGACCTGTGTTTTCTTAATGTAATAGAGGAAAACCCTCAGAACCCGAGATATCTGCAGTTTTGGATGCACCAATTAAATCAGGATTATTTCTTTTAAATTCTCCAATACTTCAGAGTTCCATGTAAAAGCAGTGAAGATATGTTTAGCAACACTGCAGTACAATAAAGCGTGAAATTGTTATTGTGTTTTCTGTTCAGTGTTGCAGTGATTGTATTGGGGTGTCTATTTTAATTGAAAAGTTTTGCCATGGAAGAATGCTTCATAATCGTAAAATTCAATCTTAATCATAAGTATTTGAGGTACTATAACATGTCTGGAGTTTTTAAAAACAACCAACTTGGGTATCAGGAAGTTACATGAAAAAAAAAAAAAAACAAAGCAGAAGTTTTGTTTCATGCATGTTTAATATATTATTTAACTTCTATAAGAAATCATTTTATTCAGTGGCCTTCAAGCAGCTTCAGGGAATGAATACATATTAATCTTGGTCTGAAATACATAAATTGTTGAAATAAGCCACCTAATATTCTTTAAAATACCTGCATGATTCTGTAACATGTATAACCCAGGTTTCTAGTTAATCATTATAACTATCATTTCTACTTAGATGAATTCTATAGAACAAATTTCCAAATCAGAGGAAACTGACAAAACAGAGTTCAAACCAAAAAATGCAAAGAAAGCATTAACCACTTTTAAAGGACCTTTATTACATATCAGGTAATAATAATTTTATTTTCTTTTTTTTTTTTTTTTACAATGTGCTTTGGACACTTGAGTACTGAACTAGTTCAGAGTATTAGAGGAAAACATTAGTTATAAACATCCTTCCAAGAATGATTTTTACAAAGCTCAAACAATTTTTCTGGTTTTACGTGTTTTTAGTGAATTTTTTGGTGTTGCTATTTGCATGCGTTTTGTAATAATTAGTAGGTGTATATTTCATAGAATAAAGAAGCATTTCATGGTTTGATTTATACTGAGAAACTGTCTGCCACTGGTTTTTGTTAAACGTATGCTTATCTGTAATGAGAGCAGACGTTTGACACAGTTTGATTTCATTGGCTTAAAAACAATGTGTTTACTAAAACAGCTTTCATTGTTAATCATGCTTAAATTCTTTTAACTTAAGATGGATATTAAACTTAATGAATGTGTCCAATTTATTTTGTGTGAGAAGTACTCTGGGTAAATGGCATATGCTCAGAAGATTTTTGTCATCCAAGAGGCTTACGTCTTGCAGTGAATCTGCTTTTTTATCATTGAACTAGGAAAAAAAACAAACAGTCAATATAATTTTTTCTTTTCACTGCCTTTCAGGTTAAGATGCTTGTTTAGAAGTCGATTTAGATGTTAACTTTTATTTTCACTTCCAGTTTGCTATTAGATGAATGAAGAAAATATCTAATTTATAGGTAATTCCTTAGCTAATTTTGTAAGTGCTGTACTGAATTAGTTCTGGAATGAATTTGAATAATGACATGCTCATTAGCATCAAAAATATTTTATATGTGATATTTTCCTGATTTTGAAATTAAAATTATTTTTATAGTCCGTTATGTGCAAAAACCTCCTCTGTATAGACTGAATTTCTAATATGGTAGGTCAAAGGCATAGACTGCAGAATTATGATGTTTCAAACAATGCGTAAAATTTTCTGTCCCCAAGACAAAAGAAGCTGTGTTCTTCCATCCACTTCTTAAAAATAAAATAAAATAAAAAAAAAAAAATAATAATACACCAACCAAAAACCCCACACAAAACTACCTTTTTTTTCTCTTAAAATATTTCAAGTTCTACCAGTGAAATAGAAGTGTTGGAGTTTCAGAGAAATTGTCTGAGCAGCCGGGGATCACACTAGGAAAGCTAAAGCCCAGATAGAGTTAAATCTGGCTAGGGAAGTCAAGGGCAACAAGAAAAACTTCTATAGGTACGTCAGTGATAAAAGGAAGACTAGGAGAAATGTAGGCCCTCTCTGGAAGGAAACAGGAGACCTGTTCACCTGGAATATGGAGAAGGCTGAGGTACACAATGACTTTTTTGCCTCAGTCTTCACTGGTAAGGGCTCTCCCAAACCGCCCAAGTCACAGAATGCAAAGTCAGGGACTGGGAGAACGAGGAACTATCCTCTGTAGGAGAAGATCAGGTTTGAAGCTGAGGAACCTGGAAGTGCACAAGTCCATGGGACCTGATGAGATTCACCCGCGAGTCTTGAGGGAACCGACAGATGAAGCTGCCAAACCACTATCCATCATATTTGAGAAGTTGTGGTAGTCTGTTGAAGTTCCCACTGACTGGGAAGGGGAAACATAACCCCCATTTTTAAAAAGGGGAAAAAAGGAAGACACAGGGAACTACAGGCCGATCAATCTCACTTCAGTGGATGCCCCATCTCTGGAAGTGTTCAAGGCCAGGCTGGATGGGGCTTTGAGCAGCCTGGTCTCGTGGGAGGTGTCCCTGCCCAGGGCAGTGGGTTTGGAACTAGATGATTTTTAAGGTCCCTTCCAACCCAAACCAATCTGTGATTCTATGAGTTCATGTAAATTACATGAAAGTAAACTTAGTCAAGTATAGAGGTGTGCTAATACTTGTAGTCTTGTCGTCATGGAAAATAAAATTCTGGTGTCTCCGTTGTCCTTGCTGTTTGTTTGTGTTTTGTTGTGTTGTTTTTTTTTTAAAGTAAACTCTTGAGAGTATGCACAGTTGTTGCTGTTTATTAATTTTATTAATATTCTAACTCTATAGAAGCTAGAACTAGTTTTTATTTGCCTGGAATCTTTCTCAGGACACTGAACTGAAATTTATTGAACTGAGAATACATAGTGCCTCTTTAACTAGTCACAGGCACCTGTCTCAAACACTATAAGCTCTGCCAGCGTAATTAGCTTGTATTCTTGCTGATGCCAGCATTGCCCTGTGAAGGGAGCACCCTAGAGCCTGACCAGGAACCTGAGCCGTAGCAGCTCTGGTACCATGAAATTGCCAAGAACCGGCAGCCTTTCTGTGCCTTTTGAACTGTGGCTGCTGAAGACTCGGTGAGGCCTCCTTGAAGCCCTGCAGGCAGAGAGATTCCTTACCTGTCTGCTGCTTAGTAGTTGTTGGCTCTCGTGTGTGACCAAAGCTTGGTACTTGGTGCTCTTCTGTTTCTCGTATCTGTAATCATACTCGCTGGTCATCTGCCTCTTCCTGGTTTAGACCATGTTTGTGTTTGCCTTGTATACCTTACTGTGAAAGACTGGTCTTTATTGGCCTTCCTTCTCGATAAGTGAATATATTTGGTAAGGTAAAAAGCAGCAGTTTACTTGCACTGCCTGGCAGAAGCCTAGCTCATGTTGTGATGTATGTTGAGATGAGAATTTCTAGTAGAAGCTGAAATGGTTACCCCACGCACATCAGAGTAAAGAAAGTAGTGTTTCTATAAAAATTGAAAAGCATCCACGTTCGTTTAAAATAAAACACCCCACCCTCCCCAAAACTACGTACCACCCGCATCCAACACTATGGATCTGATTGATTTCACAGACAACAGGCATACAGTAGTGGCCCTCAAGCCCCGTTTCTTTTTATTTAGGTTTTTTTTGGGTCAATAGCTGCAGATGGTGGTAGAACAAGAAAGATCAGGCTCTGGCAGAATATTTCCTTGAGCTCTTTGTGTGGCTTGTTTTGATGCTAGTTAATGCTTTCCTGTCTCATTCGTGGTTCATCTTGCAATTGGTGTAACACACAGCTGCAATAGTACAGTATTAAGATAACCAAAATACTTTGTAACTACAATCCTTCCTTTCCCTACTGTTGGTGGTTATTTAAGTTGAGAATTTGGGAACAGGAAAAAAAAAAAAACTGATAGGAGAAGGGGATACAGTTACCCTGTTAATCTGTTTTAAACCCATCAGTTTCTTGCTTTCTGTGTCACTTAGCTTCTCCCCACCAAAAAGAAAAAAAAAATCTTGTTGTGTGGACTGTCTAATGCATTGTAAAATATGGGCACCCCACACAGAGTCACTGTCGGACTGCTCTTTTAGCATGGGTGTTCAGACTTGCCCTACAGCACCAGGGATTTTTCTTCTCAGCTAATACACTGGTTTGTTTAAGTGAGAGAGGAGAGAAGGATGGGTACTATGAAAGGTCTTTGGAGGAGGAGGTCAAACTAACATGAAATCGGCATTCTGAAAAGGGTAGAAGGGAAAAATATGTAACACGTTTTTTTAAAAAGGCTTTCTGTCAAAACGATATGCAGTTCTGTAGTACTGCATAGTATGGTAGTTCTTTGTGTGCTCCTAATGTGACGTATTGAAAGAGAACATTTTTTCACTTGAGTTTTCTCTGAACTTGTGGTATATGAGCATGCCCTACTTTTTGCCTAGTAGTGTTCATTTGAATGTTTATTCCAAAATGAGTTGTGTTACTCTGATATTGGTTAAATGGTTTCATGCATGACTCTCCTAATCGCACAAGAATATTAAAAACAAGCAATAACTTTATTTATGCATGTGTCACCAGAAGTATGTGAAGACTGACTCATAAGTACAAGTGAATTTAGCTGTAGTGGTGGAACCGACTGCCACTTGCAGGTACCTGACAGCTCCTCTTATGTGTGCACTATACCCATTACAAGGATAGATGTATGGGGTGTCTGTCACGCCTTATACTCTTTAATGTTAGCATAAGTTAAAATTAATGATGCTTTCCCATAACATACCTCTGTAAGATGCAGTGGCTGAAGTGACTGTGTATTTCTGTTGGCTATTCCTGCTGTTGCAGATGGCCACACTCTTCCAGATGGAAGAAGTCAAGGGCAGAAGTCAGCTGAGGCAGCCAGGTCCACTTGTGGTCATGAGTCAACCCTGAGCTTCACTACAAAATTTCTGCATTTTGTTTTCACAGGTTTTTTTGATGAAAAACTGTTAAAAGTGACTGTAGCTGCAGGGTTGAAAGTATTTTATTTTCCTGGAGGTGTGGATGGGTTTTTTTCTGTGATGTGTTTTAAAGATAATTTCAAGAAACTAATTCTTCTTAAATTTCTTATTAGCCCAGCAGAAGAACTATATTTTGGATCCAAAGAAACTGGAGAGAAAAAATGTTTGATAGTTCTCACAAATGTCACTAAAAACATAGTGGCTTTTAAGGTAAGAAAGTATTTTATGTGTTACCTGGTTTACTTTACTAAATGTGTAACTTTTTCTTGGTTTCGGTAAGGAGGAAGAAATACTATTAAACCCGCTTTTCAGTCTAAATTTTTTATTCTGTAGTGATGTTTGAAGCAGATCAAAGACATACGGCTGAATTTATGCCTATTATGTACCGCCCAAAAGGGGATAATCAGTAAGACAAATCTTCGGAGCACTGACTGGAAGAGAGCTATGGTGATAGTTAATTCTTTAGTGAGTCTAATACTTCCTGAAAAAAAGAAAGGCTTGAGCATTGAAAAGTAATCTTTTTAGAATTTTTCTCTTTTTTAAGTCTTAGCTGGGAACAAGTTGCTAATGCTCCAAAGTGATGCAGCTCCATCTGCAAATGGCACCGTCAAAGGAACGAATGCAGTCATGTTTGCTTCAGAAATAGAGTTGACTTGCGTCTTGATCGTTTTTTCACCACATCTTTTGTGTTCTCTGCACACAAAACTAACTAAAAGTTTCCATACTTTCATATGAAGAATTTTAACATAATCCATTTGATATTCTTGGCTCTTTTTAAGCATGTATGTAAGAGAGAAAAATAGCGCGTGCTAGAAAAGATAGAAGTGGTTGAGAGGGAGGAAGAAGAGAAATACCAGTGTCAGATTAGTCCTACAAAATAAAATATTTTAAAGAGTATATGTATTACTGTGTCTTAATGTTTAAGCTTTTGGTGATTATAGTTATTACAGAGTGAGGGAGGTTATGAAACAGTCATATTTGTGAATGCATTTACTATATGCTTGTTTGGTATTTTTTCTTTATAGGTGAGAACAACTGCTCCTGAAAAATACAGAGTTAAACCCAGTAACAGCAGTTGTGAACCTGGCACATCGTTGGATATAATAGTCTCTCTTCATGGTGGTAAGTAAAATCTTACAGTAGAATTTTTAAGAAGTCTGGACAAGTTTTATTAACAGGCTGACTGCTCTAGATACTAACCTTTGTGTGTGCTTGCTGGGGTGTAAGACTGACTGACACCCATGTCTACCTGACTGTTGTATGAGGGTGTTACTATTTGTAAAAACACATGGATATCAGACAGCATTTGAGTAACTGCCTGTACTGATTTACTACTCCACTTAGGCATAAGCAACTGTTGTCTGCAACCCATTCTGCTTCTTGTCTTAAAAAACAAAAGTTGCAGCAGCAGCTGTCTCACTTGTGCTCTGTTACAGTGGGAGTTTATCTGCAGTAAATTAGTTTCCTAAGTTGTTGCAAGGACAGGTGAATTTGCTGGAGAATGCATTCTTTACAAAATTGTGGCTTGTCCTTGTGTGTGACTCGTTCGGACGAAACTAGAACTGTTAAAATGCAACTGTAAAATTTTGGGAAAACTGTAATCAACATTGTTGAGCTTAAGAAAATGATTTCATTATTTTTATTTCTTATAAGTCAGTGTCCAATGTCCTGCAATAAACAAGCTGTCATTTTAAAACACTTACGTTAAAAAAATGCTTCTATACGCTTTTTATTATTGTCATTTTATCCAAGCACACTTTTGCTTTTTTCTTCCTTTGAGGGCAGGTTTTGCAGCTTCTCTGCAGGATCGTTTCCTTATAATGGCAGCAGAAATGGACCAGTCTTCTGGAGCAGGTATACCAGAACTGACTCAGTTTTGGAAAGAAGTCCCTAGGACCAAAGTGATGGAACATAGGTGAGCATATGGATTTCTGTTGACAGGGCTTTTTTTAGCGATTATCATTTAGCTGTTCTATAGTACTTGCATATTATAATCAGTGAAGAATTCTCCAAACCCAGTTGTGTGCTTACTGACTGAAGTATGTTGCTGAGGCGTCTGCACTGGTTTAAGTGATTAGACGTGTTTTGAATGCATAAAATGTCATAGTATTCTGCACATGCTCTTCTTTTTATTGTTGTTGTTCTTGTGCTGGTTAAGAGTTAAGTGGAAAAAGTGTGAATGGATGTGGCAATACACACAGACAGTATATATATATATTTTTTTTTTTAATAAGAATGTGGTACTTGATTTTTCTAAAAAGAAACAAGCAAGGAAAGAAGACATAACAAATATAAAACTGTTTTCTAGACTATATTAAGAAATATCCCCTTTCTGCTAGGGAAAAATCATAATTTTATAGAAAATTTCTGTAAAACCTATCACATGTTCCTATGTGTGTTTTCCATATTTAATGGTGAAAAAATCACAGAATCACAGAATCTTCAGAGTTGGAAGGGACCTCTAGAGATCATCTAGTCCAACTCCCCTGCTGAAGCGGGATTGCCTAGAGCACATTACTCAGGGCTGCATCCAGGCGAGTCTTGAAAATCAAATAATACTAGGAAAATACATTTTCCTGTACACTCTTTTATATATACCCATTACTCTTCTTACTCTTCTCTCTCATCTGTTCACACATCTAGTTGTATCCCTGTACATTTCTAGGAAAAGTTCCTTGTAGTTTTCTTTCCTCTAGAAGCCTTAGAGCCATGATATCGAGATGCTGTTTCATCTTTTAAAAAAAAAAAAAAAAGTAATTTGGCTGTATTTTTACTTTAGATTGTTCCTAGAGTTTGGGGGCTTTTGGTTTGGGGGGGGGGGGTTGGAGCTGCCTTTACCTCCCCATGGCCAAAATTAACATGGAAAAAGTATTTTTGAGACTTGATGCCTAAGTCTTGCTCTATCTTTGCTTCAAATGTTTATCCCTGACTTCCCTATTAAACATCATCTACATCATGTGAGTGACCTCAAGCTTCCTTGCATAAATATTGCATTTTTTTTAAGACAGAGCCTGAAACAATAGGGACAGATTATTTTATACATTAAATTTATCACCTGCAAAGTGTGCTATGTATGTATATTACTCATGAATCAAAACTGACCTTTGCTTTTTGTTAAAACTAGATTATAAGTAGTGGAGAATATAATTATTGTCTCTTTAATACTATATGTGCAAGTACTTCATCTGAGGAATCTACTTAGATTTTATTACAGCTATTTGTCCCTTTTTTTGTTTTGTCTTGCCAGAGAAGTTTTAGCATTTCTCTTCCCTTAAAATAGAAAAATACCACCGCCTCAGTTTAACCATTTCTTTAGCAAATAAATGTATTCCCACACTAATTGACTTGCATCAGAGCAGCTTCTGCTCTGTATTTTATAAATGGCGTAGGATTCCACTCCTACGAAATTCTGTTCCTGTGTTTTCAACTGTGGAAGAAGTGGACTCCGTGAAGAATGTTGTCACTAAGGTTTAAAACAGAAAGAAAACCTTTAGATTTTCTTTGCTGCTCAATAGATTGCTGCATCTCTGGTAGTAAGTATTTGACAAAATAATCCAGTGCATCCTGTGCTATGAATTTAAAATGATGAAGATATATTTTAACTGAGCACGCAGGTAATTTTGATCTTGCTTTTTTTGTCAAAATGTGTCAAAATGTAATTAGTGGACTGAGGAAGCCTTTTCAGACTATCATTGCAACAGTCGTTTAGAAAATTAATCAACCAGAACAGATGATAAAGTGCATATAATAATTGTTAGATGGACTGTTTACTAATAATTATACAAAGTTATATTAAATTTATGGGTTTTGGTGCATATTCTTTATCTCTTTCACAGGCTGAGGTGTCATGTTGTAGAAAGTAGTAAGCCTTCTTCTCTGACGTTAAAAGAGAATGCATTTCATATTCCAGCAAAAACCAACGAAGATTTACATATACAGGTAATAGTGTATTCCTTTGTGCTGAATATGGAACAAAATTATAAAATATGATAGAGATGAAAAGAATTTGTACTAAACCTCTGTGGTACTTCATGAATTATACTATTTGAAAAGCTCAGCAATTGAAAGTAACTAAATCAGTGATAATGATTTAGTTATTTTGTTAAATGGTAACAGTATAACAAAATACTACTTTCGGTGCAGTTTGCTAATTCCTTTTGTGTATATTACACATCTGGGGTATTGTGCTTCCTAGTGTAAAGATGTCACCTGCTTGATATCGACAATATAGGCCATCCATAACCTATAACTCCTAAGATTCAAAGCCTCTTTAGCGGAACAGATTCCTAACGTAGGTAGTGATAGAAAAGGTATCGCTAAGAGAAGTCTTTTTTTTTTTTTTTTTACTGTGCTTATAGTTACTAGTTTAGTTATTCTAATTTAATGAAACTATTTCTATTTTCAGCTGACTCGTTTACTGCAAATTAATAAAAGACTTCAAGAGCAGATTGATCGCTGCCTCTGGTTCCAGCAGTTGTCAGCTGTTTTATCAATACTGTCAGTTACTGTCGTTGCCTTCTGCTTCTACCTGGTGTATACCCAGAGAAGCTAAAAGGAATTGCTTTGCACTGGGCTGCCTATCATGGTGCACTTGGATTTTGGAACAGCCAAAATGAGGTTTGTGAGCCCACAACAATGAACGATGATACAACTTGCTGAAAAAAAAGAAGAAACAAATGACCGACAAAGGAAGTTACTGAAAATTGACGCTTAGAACAGTTCATGAGAAGGTGTTAGAGCTAGGACCTATTTTCACTGTACAATTCCATAAATACTACTGAAGGAGGAAACCAAATACAACAACATAATTTAAAACTATTTATGTTTTTTTTCTTCTCTATTCAACTACTTCAAATACAATATTTCATTCCTTTCCATCGTATTCATTCTTACATGCTGAATTACTCTTGTAGAAGGTGCAAGCAGTCAATTTCAGTGTATTATAAAGGTTAACTTGTTCATTCAGGAAAATTTACAGAAATTATGTAGTATGGGCAGATTTTTTTTATCTAATCTATGTATGTGCACATATAAAGGAAGATATTTGTTGTTAGTAATTATTTTGGTAATTCAGGCTCATTGCTTTCATTGGTTAAATTCCTTGGTTTTGTGCTTTTCCTGAATGCAAAGTTGTAAATATTTCCTACCGAATAACAGACACACAACCATATTGACCAGGAATATAACCCTTGTTTGATTCCAAAGATAGTAATGAAATAATTATGATGACACACTATTCCTATTCTTTATATTCTTTCCTTTTTTTTTTGAAAGCAACTCTTATTCAAATTGGAGGAGTGTGAGAGTTGACTTTTGATGGCCTATTATTGGTTCATAAAAAGGCTAATAAATAGCCAGTGTGAGAACTCATTCTGAGATGTGCAATATGCTTAAATTACAGATGAATTTATGAAAAAAGCAAGCCAAGTTGGAAGATTAAATATTGTTGAAGGCATCATAAAAGTGTTCTATCTGCCATTTCTCAGAAACTGTTGTAGAAATGGTGTATGAAGCTAGTGAGAACTTACCCTAACGAGGATTCTTTGTACTCATTGCTGTAAATATGTATATTAGAATTATAAACACTTAAGAGGAGACTGATGGTATCTTTCATACATTTAAAATTTTCACTCTTGATGAGGTCTAAAAATATAAAATAATTTCTTTACTGGAATTAATTTTTGCTACAAATTGGCTTTGTAACAGGTCATTTAGTTTTTGTCTGCTGGCTTCAATGGACGAGAAGAGATAATTGAGGGAAAATAAAGGTCATACTTTGCTTCTGTCTCTTTGCTTACGGTATCTTTCCAGTGTGTTGTAGATGTAGTATCATTTGTAGGAAGTAGAAAAGGGCAGTTTGAAAAAATGCATTACTAAACTGATTAACTGGTAAAGCAGCAATATGATTACTAAAAATACTACCATGTAAAAGGCAGGTCTACAGAACTGTTTGGTGCAGAGCCTTCTGTCCTTTCTTAATTTATACAATGTTTTGCCACATCTGCATTTTCTTAATTTTTCACTAATCTCATTTCTGTTCAGTTTGCTTCTTGGTATTTTGTTTTCTTAATGAGTTAACAATTTATATTGTTCACTGCTTACTATGAAAGTGTTATTTAGGTTATTTTCATGTGCATGCAACTCAAATGCCTTGCTTCCAACAAAAATGGGTTGTTGTCTTGTTGAGGAAGGTAACGAAGTAATTTGTAACCTTAAGGTAGTAATAACCATGCTATTAAAATGCCGATTCCTTAATTTGAGTGGATTGAATAGCACTTTACTGTAAAATTGCAGGAAATATATTCTTAGAGTCTTTGCCAATACAAATATTTTAATGTTTTGGTGCTTTCATATATTTTCAGTATTTTATTACTATGTTGGTATTTTCTTTGTATGATGAATCAGATGAACATCTTTTCTATTTTAATATGTTTTAGAAAAATACGGTTACAAAATAAATATGAGCAAATATGTAGTCTTGAATGTTTAGTCTTTTAAAAATAGCTACATCTCCCGAGGTTCTGGTTCTCTTGTTAGTCTGCAGATAGTGAATATGAACGAGGGGTCAATATGGTAATGGCCCATAGTCTGTTGTCTAATAGAAGTTGTGACGATACTTGTGACACAAATGTGAAATAGATGATCATAAATTCCTAGGCAGAGTGCCTAACATGATAAGGTAGCACATGGTATTGGCATGTAAACACCACCATGGCACACATAACACAAATCCACCCGATACAAATATATGTATATTGGTAAAACTAACTGTTCTTTAAACAACACACAGTAAATGGAAAAATACATGTAAGCAAAAAAAAAAAAAAAAAGGCAAAATAACAACATGTGTTCTTAAATAGAAATAGACAGTAGTCTGTTTGGTATTTTTCTTCTCTGAGAACTTCATTGTTTCTGTCATCACAAAATATGGTGACCAGTCAGTATTTTCCCAGTCTCCAGTTTTAGCAGTTCAGGTTTTATTTGCTTACCCTTGGAAACACGGGTTTCAGCCAGTCCATTTTGGAAGGTTTTAAGTCAAACACTCACTGAATTTACAGTTTGCACAGCCGTGGCGTGATTTGACATGATATCTAAAATCAAGAGAACAGACGAAAGATTGGGTTCAATTTGGGTTTGGGTTTTTTTTCACGGTACGTGAAACTCAGCTTATAAAGCCGGGGCATTTTAGAAATTAGACAATTCACAAAATAGGATTTGATTACATGAACTATCAAGATTAAAGGTTTATTTTTCCTTTCCCTCATCGTAGATTAGCAGTTAATCTTGGCTTTTACAGATAACTAAGAGACAGCAGTGTTTGTAATCCTAAAAATTAGCAGTATATACTCCCAAAGAGCACATATTCTTTTCCTAGCAACAAATTTTTGTGCCCTATTCTTAGCCTCAGTTTTTTACTTTGTTAAGTAAAAGATTAAATTTAAGACTTTTCGTAGTATTTTAATAGGTATTGCTTTGTTTATTGTCTCTTCTCCGGTTCCAGAGTCTTCCTGTGGGATAGCTCTGGACCGTAGGAGAAGGTGGTGTTCCAGTGATGCCACTCACGGGCAAGGATGTTGATAACCCTAAAATTATTTGCACTGGTTTAATGTTACAGTGTATTTGAATGCTCAAAGAGGTATCAAAACAGCAGCAAAAGTTTATTTTACACAGGAAGTATATATTTTTTAATAGTGAAAACAGGAGTTTTTGCATAAGGGCACAGCCATAGTGAGATTTTTTTAATTAGATGCAAAAACTAAGTCTTAAGGAAAAAGTGCATTGGAGCGGGCTAATTTGAAAAAAAAAATCTTGATTGTAATATTTTAACATATTGAAGAATTCTCCCCCTTCTTTAGAAAAACAGATACAGACAAGCATAGTATTTTTTAGACATATTGTAAAATGAGGAGGCAGGGGGCAACAGGGCCAGGAAAAGGGGGTTTTAATTGCCTTTGTAGTTCGTCAGCGATTCTCTACCATAACTGATTTGTCTCTAATGTCTGTATTCAGGTTCTCTCAAACGTTTGTCCCCTCTTCCAGATGTTAGTTTATATGGCAGATACTGACTGCGTGGGGTTTTGTAGAGAGCATTTTAAGTCACTGTCTTGGGAATTCTCTTACTGCTGTGCAGTTGGACTGGCAGCATAAGGGTATAAATGTCGTTCTGTTAATAAAGGACAGTGTTAGTCTGGGGTTTTTTATGGCTTTATTGTATTCAAGTAAGGATAATAGAACAAATTTGAAATTTGACCAAACAATGCTGTTCTGCAAAACACATCACAGGTGGCTGTCAGAATTCACTGGTTTCGATCTTTTAGTAGTTCCATAGGGTATTGCATCTGAGACATGCAGAGGTCTGTATTTACAGTACATGCATCAGTTTAGGAGGAGCTAATCAGTTCTAATTAGCCAGGAAGAGCAGGTTGAATGCTCTTTTCTGAGGTTAAAGAAGACATTTCAAGTCAGTTTCTGAAGTGCGTGGCTTATTGTTCCCTGGTTCCTGGAAGATGGCTCACTGAGGGATTACTGACCCGGTATTACAGCATGTATGTGTTAACACAGGTAAGTGATTGTAAGTTAATGTTTCAAGTTCACAATGCTGTTCAGTACGCCAGTTTCTTGGGCACACTTCAGCGTCAGCAGCCCCTGGCTCTGCGTTTCCTGCAGCCGGTGAGAAGCGTAACCTCCCGCTTTCAGCGTGATCAGTCGTTTCAGTCCTGCTTTTCAGTTTGGACCTCGCTGTTCTTTCTTTCGCCACTTTCATAGTGAATGCCTACAGTAGCGCGCATAGACCCAGCTTGAAAAATCAAGTGCAAAAATATCCACCTCTCCAGAAGCGTGGCAGTGGTGAGAGTTTTCCCTTCTTTGTAGAGGAGGGGAGTGAAGTTCCACGTGCCGGCCTTGGCTGGGACTGGTTTAGGGAGTTTCCGGGTAGATGTGTGCAGTTACTGCTTTGTTACTTCAGAGCAGAAGAACTGAAATCCCCGAGCTGTATGAGCTAAGATTAAGCAGCTAACAGATTTTTTTACCAGCAAGTGTTTCAGCTCCTGGTTTACTTCCTTCACAAGACTGCAGCACCAGCCTACACCTACTTGGCTTGCGCTCAGTCACTTCTGTTTTCCTAAACACTGAAAGAAGCGCTGGGCTAACGGCTGAAGAGTGCTCAATTATTGCTGTATGATTGCAGCTAATAGCACTTGTTGGTTTTTTACATTGCAGTAGGCAATTCGTTCTGATGGGGTTGCTGAAGTTAATAATGAAGTCCCAAACCCAAAAGCCTTTAGGGGGAAAAAAACCCCTATTTATCAGTTGCCAGTTATTGTAGTCTTCACCATAGTCCAAAGTATAGCAGTAGCCCACCCAAAGGACTGCTGCATTCTTCCTTACGTCAGTTCAGGGTTTCTCAATCTGTTAATAATACTTCCTCTGTTCAATTTTAGTTCTCTTCATATTGGTTGTGCTGTATTAGCGCTGTATTGGAGTTGGTTGGAATGCAGGAAAACTTGAAAAAAATGTCTGTAACTTCTGTTTATCTTTCATGTCCTGTGGTCAGCAGTAGAATGTATTCATTATTTTATTGTCACTTGGGAGTTTTTCCCAAAATAATTTGGGAGGTTTTGCTTCCTGTTGAAAATACCTTGTTAGAAGGATGGTAAATTATGTGTTTCGTTCATCTTGATTCACCCGTGAGCTATGCCCATACTTGATGGTGTGAAGTGCAAGCAGCAGTGATTTCCTTGAAAGTATTCAAGGAATATTTTTTTTTTATTATTTATTAAAAAAGATTAAGCCACCGTGCCTCTTTTCTCTTTAGTCAAAAGACTTGGCCTCTTGGAACTTACCAGAAGGAACCGATAGTTGAGTATGTACTTTCTGTTACAAACCCAACTACAAATAACAGGTTACATCTCTTATTCCAGTACACGTGTGTATACTGTGAAGTAGCGATGCAATAAATTAGCATTGCTGCTTGATGAGAAAGCAGGTGATAAAGATTCATCCCACCTATCATTTTTATCCAGACAGTCTGGAGGGTGAGGTGGAGGAATGCTACGTAAAGATGTCCTCTTCTCACAGCAGGCTATCTAAGCGGTCTCTCTAGAGCACGTGTGCCCCTAATTTTGAACCCAGGAGTGGGAACAAAAGCAATCTTGGTTTAGAGCCAATGTGGTTTCCTTAGATTTGCAAAGAAATGCTTTGGACACGAGAACTCAAATCCAGGTTTCCAGTATCAGTCCCACCATGACCACCATCCCATCTTGTGTTTATGATGAAATCTGAATTAAGATTTCCTTTGGGTAATGATGATGTAGTCTAACAAATCCTGTGTGGTGATTAATTATTCAAAATTACGACTTCCTTGTATTTCCTCATCGCTGTATCTGTTAAAATCATTGCCAGTTTCATCTTTGACAGCTTGGAGCTATATCTGAACACCTGCTCTTCAAGCCCCAGGGAAAATGTCAGAAATGAGGAACATCATTCAAATAAATATAGATGACAACAGTAGTGTGAAAAAAAAAGAAGCATAAACAGAATTTGTTAAGCCTTTATGTTCTAGAATGCTACAATTGATAAATTGCTGAAAGGAAAAGTGAATCTGGGCAAACACCACAGATGCTTCATTAATCTGGTACAACTAACACTTACAGATTGATGCTTAACCTCCTGGCATCTGAATTACTATAATCCCCATGCCCTGAAGTGCAATTTCCTGTACACAAGTAGCATTTACCATATTTTCCTTTTTCTCATAATTTTTTCAGAATTTAAACTTGCAGCTGATGGCGATGACTCACAAAAAGATTTTGCAGTGCTTTTTAAAGGAAAGTAGTATTTTCTTCTTGAGTTCACAGTTTGATGGGCTTTGTTCTGCAAGAAGTATGTATAAACATGGATTCTCAGTCCAGTCTGGAATTTGATGGGAAACCTCAGGAAAGCCATGCTCCTTCGTGTTACTCCATTGCAATTTTTAAATACGATCCCGAACAAATATACGTTGATGTATATGAAAACCCAGATATTGCTGTTCTAGTGGACGTTGTGGTTGACATGATGTTTTCTTCCTACCCCTCACACTGAATGTGTGTTGGAGTCTGGAGTAGGTATTAAGTCATTTATTTCTAGCCCATACTAAGAGTACACTCCAATATTCCTACGCTGGCTGCCTTGTACTGGTATATGGGGGGAGGGCAGGAATATGGGGAACTGGTTGTGATGGATGCACTCGACACCTTAACCAAACTAGCAGTAGTTTGGTACAGGCTCCAAAGGAGGTAAAGGCTTGGGTCGTAGCTGGGCCAAGAACTCCTCTAGTTTAAATCTGTTCTCTGAAAACCCACAAAGGAGCAGAACGACACTGAGCATTGATGCAGATGAGCTTGCAACATAGTTGGCAGGATCCTAAATCTACATTCGTGACACTGGTACAGCCACTCTGTTCTGAGTCTTCAGAGTGAGCATCCATTTACTCCAGCAAGTTTCCAAATTGAGGAGAAATTGCAAAAGCATCAGAGGGAGAGTATTTAATTCTTTTCACTGGTTTGGGCATGTGGATCTGCTTGAAAACTCAGAAATAGTTTTTCTCCTCGAAAGCCATTTTGGATGAGTTGGAGAGGATAACAAGAGCCGGCGCATGCGCAACAAGTGATGTGGCGTCTTCTTGTGTGCTTCTGCGCTCTACCAAAGTGAGTAACTGTTGCATAGAGCTGAGAAACTACAGTGCGTGACATGACATAGACTGCAGATCAGGTGATATTCGTGTGTTTTGACATACGTTTCAGTGTTTGATTTTTTTAGACAAATGATAGCAAAAACTTTCAACAATCACTTCTCATGGTGTTGGAATGAGTATTTTCTGCACCTATTGCTCAGGTAACAAGAGCAGTGGGAAGTCACATACCATTAAAAAGCACTTTATTGTTCTGTGACATGCTCTACTTATACTTTAAAGGACTTCACAAAACTTTGCAGTTTGATTGTAATGTAATACATATTAATTTTGGGGGGTTTGTCTTGTGTAGTATTTTTTTTTTTTTTAAGTAAGAGAGTTCAGGTCTTCAGTAATACATTAAAAAGTTGAATTTTGCATCAACGTTGCAAAGGAATGTTAACACTAGAAAAGTTTTTCAAAGCAAGTAAATAATTCCTGCCAGCACTCCAATATGGATGACTGCTGTGGAGGGATAATAAATTCAGTTAATTAAGCTGTTAGGAATTTGAGAACTCTTGCAGTTACAAAAGAAGGAGAGGTTTTACGAAGTCGATACACGTTACCAACTTTGCTGCAAGAATGCACCTTCAGGCATTTATTTTGAACCATAAGTGGGATGAAGAAAAAACAATGGGAAGGATTAACACAGACAAAGCATCAATTCCAGCTCTAAGGGCCCTATAAGAGGCAGAGTCCTTGGGACCCCATAGGCTCTTCTCTAAAAGAAAGGAAAGAGATTTTTTTCAAGGTCTGCTGCTGTTGTTTTTAACTGGACTGCATAAATATAGCACAACTTACATCATCTTCATGTGCTCTCATTGCTTTGACATAGCAGCGTGCCAGTGGCTCTGATAGCATGGAAGGGTTCTTGCCTTACAGCTCGTACTGCCGGGGAAGGGAGGGCCTTGCAACATCTATTTGCTGGGCTGTATATAATTTAGCAGTAGAAATGTGGAATTGGAAAGTCATGTAACCAAAAGTCTTCCAAGCAAGCTGGGGCAGAGAAAGAAAGCAGTGAGTCAGCTGAAAGTCAGAACATGATTATTACTTTTTTTTCCGTCCCATTTGGGCTTGATCATCCCCACTTTATTTTCCAAGTCTGATTTCCAAATGTCTACATCCAGGTTGTTCCCCATCATATACTGACCCATCAGCACAGAAGAAACGTACAAGATTTGTAGCAGGACTGTCTTGTTAGCAGCGGAATGTGAGATCTTCTGGTTTATCAGCAGACCCAGGCGTTTCAAAAAACCATCTGGCTAAGGTGAAGCCTTCTCGTTTGTCTCTTGGTAGTTGATCGTGTACCAGTCCTCAGCTCCCCGTCACTCTAGGAAGTATTGCAGATTGACCTCATTTTGAATTTTGCAAGCAGACTTGATAATATCAGGCCAAATGGTCTTACATGTGTCGGTGACTGTGTCATCTCTGCTGTTTGCATGGTGGCCAGGTTTCTTTTCCACACACGGTACTGCCCAATGTTGGGGATTGGGTCCTTTTAACTTCTCTTTTTAAGCGCATCTGAACTTGCAAAGAATAAAGGAAAAATGCAGTCATCTTCTAGTTGGATTACATGCTATCTCTTGGGTAAAAACCTCATGGCTAGGTTACAACGCAATCTACCAGAAGGAAATCAATTTCCAAAGTGTCTTTTTGAAGTGTTCCTACCACTGAGACTCAGGGAGCTGTACATCCACTTACCAAAGCGTCTTTTTCTTTGGTAGAGTTTTTCTAGATCTGAGTCATGCTTTAGCAAAACAGGATTGCAGCCTTTTGCTAATGAAGCGTTCCTGGCTTTTGCATTAGGTTACTGCTTATGAATCATCAGGAATGGGAGAGATGCACGGCTAAACCTCTGAAGAAAATAAAATTATAGCTCGATTTGCAATACCAGACTCTTTAGGATAGGTGTTTCAAATATGCCTACGGTGCATCCTCCTCCCTGAGGACAGGCTGCAGGTAGCTGTCTGGAGGAGTGAAAACTTTCCATGCGCGCTTTGCTCCACGAGCTCTGAAAGGTGCAGGAGGGGGATATCGGGGCACTCAAACTTGAATACCTCCCCTGTGGCAGCACTGCAAGTTCTTTCTCCTACAAGGAAGCACTGGTATTAAGTGAAATTATGCAGTTGTCTCAAGTTTTAAACGAAACAGGATTCCATTGCCTATTTGTTATCACTTCCAGCAGCACAGCAGCCATTCTAGATGCTTGGAAGTGTACGTTCTCTGATGACCTTCTTGCAGGTCTTCCAGCCTCATGTGCTGTGATCTGTGCTTTGGTTCTTGTTGCTGCAGCTATTTGTCAGCTTGAGGTAGTGGCTGCTTCACCCTCACGCGCTATTTTTCCCCAGACCAGAACATGGAGACAGCTGATATCCAGGCACTCACAAAACCAAACACAGCAAAGCTGGGTAATTTTTGGTCTGGTAGTGGAGGCAGACTCTAAACCTTCTATGATTCTATGATCTGTGGCTTGGCACTAAACTGTGAAATGTAAATTTAAACAACTGAAAAAAAGTTTCTCATATAGTAACAATCACTGATGAACATGTGCTAAGCCAAAAAACTGGTACCTTCTGCTAGTAAAAATAATAATAATAAGATATTCAAACAGATGTCTTCCAGACCTTGGGAGAAAAGGGGGCTCAAAACACACTCAGAATGGCTTCACCTGAACTTTGCAATCTATAGCCAACATAGAGTTACAAATTCCTTGTTTCAAAGAGTTTGAAACCAGGCAGCTTTCACTACAGCCTTGAAGGGGAGGGTCCCCTCAGCCCCCCGAGCCACCCCCTGCATGACCCACAAAGCTGTGACCCCTGAGAAGCCCAGCATGCCTTTGGGAGGCCCACAGCCGCCTGCCAGCAAGGGCCAGCGGCAGGAGCCAGAGACTGGAGGCCCTTGGGAAGGGTGGGTAGAGGATGGAGCAGACGTTCCTTCTGTCTGATGGGACCCAAAGAAACCACAAAAAAAGTTGCTCAAGTGAGAGGCGGACTGGAGGAAAGGACCTGCTTTGCAAGCCAGTGACTCAGGGAAGGCAGTCATTGATGAAATTGTTGTTTTAATCTGCCTTGCCTAAAGCATTCTTCCTCTTCTGTTTATATTATAATAAAGCAATGAAGACTGAAAATCTCCAAAATAGTCGTTTGATTTGTGTCAAAGCTCTGGGTGATTGGGTATTCAGCCATGACACGTGAATTGAGTTAAGCACAGTGCAAGAAAAACTCATACTTTCCTTTGAGTCTACAGGTATTTTTCTAAGTACTGGTTTGCCTGCACGTGTGAAATTTGCATTTGAAAGATGCCCATTAGCAGATGTGCTGGTTTGGCCCCTGCTTATGAAGGACCACGGGCAGGGAGTATGAGCCACATGTTTGATGGCCTTGTGCAGGGCTGAGGCTGATGGCTCCAGACTCGCACAAGTGGGGCACAGGAGTGACAGACGCCTTCTCATGTTTGCTGTGCGATAGCACAGAGTAGCTTCGCTGTCCTCTTGGAGCAAACGAAACACCCTCCAGGAAGCAGAAGTAGCCAAAAAAAAAAAAAAAAAAAAGTGGAAATTGCTTTGGTAGCCAAATTGAAAATTGCTTTGAAACATGCTGTGAAAATGTTGTCTTCACTAGCAAAGTCACCTGTAAGTCACCCCTATGTAATGACAGGCAGGTGTACATGTGGATGCCCTTGCAGGTAAATTTGGCGGCTCAAAGCAAAATACTTGTTAGGGGTTTTCAACCATGTTCGTAAATGCAAGGATCTTTCCTGCCAACGTGTCTGGGCCAATGGGCGGGAGACCTGGTTATGCTGCTCTGAAAACACGGCCTGGCTTAACCAGAGGGATAGCTGCTGTTGTATTGTCGTCCAAACAAATTTCAGTCTGGAAGTGCGATGATGCTTCAGATACAGCTCTGTCATGCCAGCAAAAATGACCTTCATACATTTACAACGCTGGACAATTTTTAGGCTAAATACTGTACTGATCCTCAAGAGAAGTAAACGGATAAATCGGGTAATATTTAGTGATCAAATTTCCAGTTTTGTCAGTATTTCCCTGACATCAGGAAAGAGACTGACTAGATACAAACCATGTCGGTACAGGACTACAATTTTGCTTGCAATGGATCAGTAAAGGAAAAATAAGTCATAACAAAAACTCTGAGTAGTGCAAATTGGATTGATGCAGGAGCCTTCTACACATCTCAGCTAAAAAGAAAATAGTAGTAGCTACCAGAGCTGGTTGTGCCTATACTGATGCTATTCACATCCAGCTACTGATATGAATGGGATTTTTCAGTTTTAAAATAAATGAAAATAAAGTAAAACTGATGCTCTTCTTCACTTACTTGGTACCAAAAAGTAATCTCTTTGAACTGATGACCGAAACTGTAAGTAAATGACATTTCAATTTTTTTTATTCTATATTAAAAATTAGATTAAGTATTTTCAGTTAAAATTTGTTGAGTTAAATTTCTAAATGGATGTATTTGTCCTCCAGGAAATATAGAGTTCTTCAACATGAAGATGAGTTGCAAACTCTATCTGGAGACATAAATCTTCAGAGTAGGGATCTATATTGTCTTCGAGTCTAAGGATATATTGTACTGTTACTTATGATAGGGTTTCCTTCCAGAAGGTATCTGAAATCTCATAGCACACTCTGCCAGAAGCTGTGGAAGAATTTGATAGATAATTCCCAATACAGTTTGCTACAAAGTGCTGGAGGATAACAGAGTCAAAATATTATTGAGTTAGAGAAAATATTTTATTGATATAAGTCAGTATGTTGCTAGAATTTAGACCTGAAGGACCCTGGGTAAAGGTGGCACTCCAGGAGCTTTGGAGGGGTGGAAATCAATTTTATGCTATTGACTGTAAAGGACTTAAATTCTCTAGAAGTGGAAAACAAAAATAATAAACACCTCTATCACACGTCTCTCATTCAAGGGACACTTGGTGATGCTGAAGCAAAGGCACCCGTGCTGCAGGCTGGCAAGGAGGACAGGGGAGAATGGCACCGGGCGCATCTTTGCTGGCCACATCTGTAGCTCAGGAGGCAGAAGGCACATGGAACAAGGAGCCCAGCAGAAACCAGGCAGGGATTTGCCTGCGGTCTTTTTTCTAATAGCTCTGCGTCAGACTTACATAAATTGCACTGTAATTGCTAGTTATGATAATCTTCAAACACTGAGGGTGATCAAAGATATCAGCTTAAAAATACCAGGCTGACATTAGAAGGAAGTGATTTCCCCTGCCTTGGTAAACTGGTGCCAGTTGGAAGAAGGGAGCGGTTCCAGACTATTATGTAGCTCCTAACATTGCTGCTGCAGTGAAAAGCAGCAATTTTCCCACATCCACACTAGAAGCAAATCTGAACTGTCCTCTCAGATCTGCTTTGCTGCCTGATTGTATAGGAAGAACAACACAAAAAAGATTTAAGTCTTAATAAATAAAACAAAAAAGACAGGATTAAGCTCTATCAATATTTTATCTGAGAAACATTGTATGTAGATATTCCATACAATAGCCATTTTATTACCACAAAAGAGAAAATATTTTTGCAGGTGATGAAGTTTTCCCTAATGAAGTAGAACCTCCTGGGTTTAGTGTTCCTCAGCTCCCCTTCCCACAGGCCTGGTAAATGGCTGGGGCTACACTTGCATATACGCGAGTAATATCACGATGTCCAGTGGTCTGTCAACACAAATCAGAGATTTCTTGGCTGTCTATAAGCACTATTCATAATTTACAACAATCATGAGGCTGATGAGTGCAGACCTGCTTATTCTTCAGTGTGATACTAAAAACTCTGGTATGATGGAAGAACTGTTGGGTGTCCCATTGCTCAGCTCAGCATTGACCGTGGGCTCCGACATGTTTGAAGAATGGGGAAAATCTCTCAAAGGCATGACAGCCAGTAATATTATTTAGGTTGATTGATCTAAATTAGACAGATGGGATTTGCACAGATGGGATACCCAGTGTCATTAGCAAACATGACTCAGTTGCTTTACTGGAAATGTTTTAAACCCAAAACTGAGTAGTACTCTTGCAATATCCACCAGGAGACTCTTTGTGCCAAGCAAGTGAGTTTCACGGATGTTTTAAATACTGCTCTCTGCTGTATCAACAAAGCCTGTGTGAAGGCATTTCATTTCAGAGAGATTTGTAGAAATGACAAGCTGGGGAAGAGAGTAGTCCTTTGCAACATTTGTTGACTGTCAAAGAAAAAAAGCCCTCAGAAAGTCTAGAAACTTAAGAAAACCAGTGCTAAAGTTTCTGATGGAGAGTCAACGCGCTGAAGGCTGCAAGCTGCTTGAAGACATAGAGTGGATAAGCAAGCTGGCTTTCCTCGCAGGTACTTGTTTTTTCCATTGTGAGCTCAGTGTGAGTCTCCAGGGGAAAGATTGTCTTTTGTCATGTAGTGAAAGGTACTTTCTTCTCTTGTGAAAAACATGCAGACTTTCACACAGCAATATAAACCACTTTCTTTTTTTACAACAGGTAACGATAGGAGGCATAAACTGGAGTTAATGAAACTTCTTCTCCCTTAAATTCATGTAGATCCAAGCCTGAGGACTCTGAGGCAGAAAAGAACAGTTTCTGTTCACTGCCTGAGGTGTGGGTGGTGACAAAAGCAGGGTGCCAGGATGAAGGGACCACCCACCCGTCTGACGCGGCGTGGCCATCCCTGAGAGCTTGGGTTGCAATGTCAGGAGTGAGTACCTGCAGGTTTTACAGTGCGGAAAGCTGGCCCACCAGCAAAGGCACTGGTCTTTGGTCCGTGGAGACCGGATTAAAGTCCATGCTCCGCTCCAGGGGACCTGTAGTTCCCCTAACCTTTCTGTGCATCCGCTCAGAGGAGAGACTAGTAATTCCCTATTTCAGGAGCTGGGGTGGGGGGATCAATATTGAAGGACTGAGCCACTCACGGGCTTTGGTAAACGGGCATATGCATACCTCCATGGGGACACTGAGGCGCAGAAATCTGCCTGCACATGAGAAGAAAGAATAAATGCCCTATGTGGGGGCTGCATGCAGGCAGAGTGCAGATCCTTCTGACCCTTGCACCACAGGCACATGCAGGATGCGTGTCCCAGGCAGCAGGAAGGTGTCCATCCGCTCCTGTCCACCCCAGAGTGGCAGGTCAGGAAGCTCAGGGGCAACGGACATCCCCCTCCCCTCCCGGTGCTGAGCCTTGTGTGACAGCTTTTATCCTCTGTGCCATGAAGTGTGCTCCAGGGAAAACACCTTCTTGGTGTGTTTGTGCTATTTCAGCTTTTTGGAATGCAACATGCCCTTGCCTGTAGGCTCCTTTTTTCTTCCTGAGAGAGGATTTTTTGGATTTCTGAAGTAATGGCTCAACTTAACCTCTTGTTTTCTCTTTTCATTGTGTACACATTTGTATAGGTTTTATACCCGACTTAAACATCCATAAAAACAAACCCTTGCAAACAATGCAGTTGGTATCTGTAGGTATCTATCTCCCCTTAGGAAAAGTTTAGAACCAAGTACCGTTTGCCTGTCATAGCGACATATTTGAGACTATCAATCAACCTTATTTTAGGAGGTGCTAGACAGCAGAGACCTTTAAGATTTAGAGAGGAGAAGCTGAAGGTAAACTGTAGCCAGTGCAAGATAGTTTTGCACAGGAGGTTAATTTCCATGTTTTAGCAGGGGTAGAAATAGCGTGGTTTATTTTCTTTACCATATTTACTTGCACCACTCTTGGCCATAACATTGCATGTCTTCACACTGTGACAAGTCCCATGATGGTATTACCTGGAGTTTTGCTGCTGGAGAATTTGGGTGTAGTCAAGTGAATGAAGTTTGCAACTTCATCAGTTGATCATCAAACTTCAGTTGATTAACAAAATAATAACTTGCTGCAGTTGGTTACATTGGATTACCGTAAGAAAGCACTTGGTTTTCTTTGTCTTTAGGAGACATATACATGGGCAGGGCCAGACATATCATGGTATGGACACACCAACTGTGCTATTAGGCTGTTGCCATGTTGTACAACCCGCACCTTTCACAAGCCCAAGGCCATGCTCCTCTGTTGGAGGTGTCCCTGACGGCCAGGTACGCATGAGCATCCCACCCCAAACTCACAGGAGGCCACCACACTTTGTCCTGTGTCAGATGTCCCCTGTGCTCCCAGTGGAGACAGTAGGCAAGAGGGAGCTCCCATTTCTTCTGCAAACAGCATCACCTGTGCCCAGCATCGCTGGTGCCTGTGCCAGGATGGAGCAGCTCATGGAGGTCTTCAGGCCCAGGATGGAAGCTGATGTATCTCAGCATGCTTTGTTGCTGCTGGAGGTGGGGTGATCAGCATCTCTGAATAATCTGTCTTACCCTGTCTTACATTTGTCACCTAAGGAGTCTCCTTGCCTTCCAACCATGAGAAAAGCCCTGCTGTTCTCATATCAACTCATGGTTTTCTAGAAATCAAGAGTAACATCTGGGCTGTTACATACATGTTGTTCATGATTATACATGCACATATGCATACATCTGTCTGTCTATCTATCTGTTTATCTTTCTGCCTATCTATCTATTTATCTATACACTTCTGTTTGCGTGAGTACTTTATTTTTACCCATTTCACGAGACTCTGGTAGCGTAAATGTCAGTGATTTCTGGCATTGTCTTTCAGCAGAGAAAGAAAAGTTCAGAAATGGCAATCTCTCTGTATATGCTTTTGCCATGACACCACTCTTTCTTTATTTCTGCTATTATTATATGCGAAAAGCATTCAAATCCCTTTTCAAGAGACTGGTAATTGAGACTCACATTGGCTTGCTGCCATCTAAGAGGTGCAGAAATATGCAAAGTGCTCCAGACACAAAACATGACCTTTTCTCACTCTTGTCAGATGTAAACCAGGCTCTCCCCAAGCAGCTGGAGAGCTTTGTAGACCAGCTCAGAAATGTGTGTCACCAACATCAGCGGGCTTCTGCTGTGTTGTGCTCGGTCTTTCCCCTGGGAGCCCATGGTGAGGCTGGTGGGAACAGGTCCCGTCAGAATTTTAATGGTAACAGGGTTGCAGCGATGGCAGCGGGTCAAGTGATGCTGGGAGCTTTGGAGACAGTCACGATTCTCCACTCGTAACATGCTTGTGTGGGCAGCTGAAGCCCTATATTGTATGACCTGCTGTTCCATGAGGCAGCAAGGACCGTCTGAGCACAAGGGAGAGAAATACCGTTAGCAGGATAGTTTTAGCAACGAGACAAGTTCAAAGGCATTGGCGGGGTTTAAGTGATGGTGAAAATACTTTCTCTTCAAAGAATGAGAAAGAGGACAGGGTGGGGAGAAGGAATCACGGCAGGAGCAGTAGTGAAGGAGGCTAGCCCAGGGACCAGTCAGTGGTGAGGGCCTTTTGTACGCAGGGATGCAGGCTGAGACCTGTAGGTCCTCAGCTGGCAGGAGGATAAAGGAGGTACCTGGAAAAAATCTGGGGAAAAAAAATGGCCAAGAAGAAAAATGACACAGAGGGACACCAGCGCAGGGCTGGTCAGGGGTTGGATATAATGACCGACCTTCCATTGAGATTTACAGTTGCTGCCAGTATTACTACAGGTGTTGCTGGGAAAACCAATTCCATCAGCAGAAAAAACATGTTATTGATTTAGTGAGTGCTTTTGAATTAGTGATTTCTGTCTGAACTTCACCTTCCAAAAGGATTTTTGCATCGGCCAGATAGCTGTAAGTGTGGTCAGTCTGGTACATAGGGATGAGTGCAAGGGTGGGGTTTTCTTTCCACAGAAGGACCCAAAATCAGTTACATGGAATCTAAGGAAGGAAAATGCAACCAGTTCAAGTATCATATGAAAAAAGGCCTGAGCCACCGGGAGTCGCTTTACATTAGTATGTATTACAAATAGTACTGAACATGTCTCAATAATTTTGCCTCATTTGGGAGAGAGTTCAACTTCCCTTATTTCAATACCTCAAACATGACACTTATATGAGATGATTTCTTTCCAGCTGCATGGATTCATTTATAATTTAGGTTTTCATCAAATTGAAATATCATCCAAGTTCATACGAATTTAATAACAATGTGGAGGCAAATAAAAATCAAAACATTGAGAAAGGGCAATATTACGGTTCTAGGGTTTATGATCTTTTCTCTGACAACTCGACATCATTATTTGCAAAGCCATGCACATCCTGTTATCTGAATGTATTTGGATGCTATGGTTACTTGATGGTCTTAATCAGACACAGGTGGATCCAAGCAGTAACTGCAAACATATATAAAAACAGTCATCCAAGCAAAGAAAACCAACCTGGTTTTCCCATAATCTATAACACAGGAGCAATAAAGCATCCAGTTGAGTATTAAAAATAACAAATAAAACGAAAACACATTTGTATCTTGACTTCCTTATTCTGTGTGGTCTTAGGGTTTTCTTATTAAATTTACATGAGACAGTCAAAATAAAAATGCTAATTGGTTGGAAAAAAAGTAGTGCCCATTGTTTATGGGACAGACTATTGCTCTTTCCATACAATTTTGCAGAACATGGGAGGCACAGGACAGACCACCAGCAACTCTTGCACATAGGCTACTACAAAGCCATTTTCTGAATGCAGTTATTCATTTTACATCCCCTAGAAGTAAGCAGATATGCAGTTAAAAGCAGTGCTTACTAATATATTCTCTCCTTCTGAGGCTAAGGTTTTAGCGAGCTAAGCGATTCAGAGTGAAATAATAAAATTTAAAATGGAGAACAAGTCCGGACAGAGCTTAACACAACGAGTATTGCCTGCCAAAATGTAAAACAGTGAATAATTATTTTATTTTAGACCTTGAATATAAAGCTCTATCTGAGTACAAATACAGATGCAGAAATGCATTTAGAGCATTAGTGATCCGGACCAACAACACCCAAAAGCATGAGAGGAGCTGAAGAGATCTATGAAAGTTGCCAGAAGTCAGAGCAGGCACAGGGTTAGGGGAGCCCTGGACTACTGCAGAGGACCTCTGTGTTCTCAATCACTTTTCCCAAGGTCCTGCTGCTGGAGAGAGATTGTGTCAGCCTTCATGAGTAAATCCACGAGCATCCCTTGGAAGGACTCTCAATAGTTGGCCATATGAGCTTGCAGCACCCGACCATGGTGTGGCAGCCACCCTACTGATTCAGGGCAGGACAGAGCAGGTGGGGGGAATTCACACCTGTCACTGTGGTCTGCCTCCAAGTCCCATATTCATGTGACCTCCTGGCTGTTTCCTAGTACAGCTCCCAGGGTTCTTACAGGAGTCATTCCTGCCCTCTTCATGCCCAAGGGGATTATATTCCCCTGAATGTGTTCATACAATATGGAAGAGGACATCCCACGCCCTCCCATTCTCTTCCATGTGCAGCATTATGTATTTAAGAATTTCTCTGATGAAATTTTTAATCCTGAGATTAAAAATCCTGAGATTTCATCTGGGATAGGGTTAATTTTCTTCCTAGTAGCTGGTATAGTGATGTGCTTTGGATTTAGGATGAGAATAACGTTGATAACCCACTGATGTTTTAGTTGTCGCTGAGTAGCATTTACACTAAGTCAAGGACTTTTCAGCCTCTCACACCACCCCATTGGAGAGGAGGCTGGGGGTGCACAAAAAGCTGGGAGGGGGCACAGCCGGGACAGCTGACCCCAACTGGCCAAAAGGATATTCTATACCATATGGCATCGTGTTCAGTATATAAACTAGGGGGAAAGTTGGCTGGGGGGACGCTGCTCGGGGACAGGCTGGGCATGGGTTGATTGCTGGTGAGCAATTGTTTTTCCATTTACATCTCGTCTGTCTTGGGTTTTATTTCTCTCTCTTTTGCTATTTTCTTCATTATTGTTGTTATTATTATTATTATTATCATCATCGTAATCATCATCATCATTATTATTATTATAATATTTCAATTATTAAGCTGTTCTTAACTCAACTCATGAGTTTTCTCACTTTTACTTTTCCGATTCTCTCCCCATCCCACTTGGGGGGAGTGTGCGAGCAGTTGTGTTGGTGCTCAGTTGCCAGTTGGGGTTAAACCCCAATAATGTTAAAATGGCCCTAATGTTAAATGACAATAAGACATTCATTATTCCATGAAAATACTCTTGGACAGTTTCTTAAAAAATCAGTATAGTACTTCTGAAAAGAATCAGTAGAGGAAATAGTAAAACTATTGCTCAAGCTAGCACATTAAAGTCTTTTTTCAGGATGTCGCATTAAGTAGGTAAGAGTAAATCTCTGATAATATTAAAGCAACATGAAAGCTCTCTTCCTAGCATGACTTTCACTAGTGCTTGAAGAACATTTTGATCTCAGAGTCCTGGCAAGCTTGAAGATGGACTTCATATTGCTGTTCGCTATGGCACAAGCAGCTTTCTAGTAAGAATTCAGCTCACTCTCACCTTATACCATTAACTCAAGCCAAGAGGCCTTCTCTGCACTGTGTGTGGCACTGAGACACGTACAGCCTTCAAAAGCCTTCAGAGATGAGTGGAGACAAAGCTGGGGAGAGCATGAAAAGCACCTGGCTTTCCTTCTCCAGCAGAGATGAGTGGTGAACTCCTCAACTTTCAAGATTTGTTTTCCGTCTTTTTTCCTCCTTCTCCTCCCCTCACTGTTGCCGCTACAGAAGTAAGAGGACTTCTTATGTTGGGGATGTACTGGGGAGATGTGAGAAGCCTCTTCCAAACCTCTCTGCAAGGTTTTTAGTCTAGGATGCCAAGATCAGGTATTATAACTGGTCGCGTTCACTGAGTGGCAATGCTTCACTCTTGGTAATGTTGCTATTAGGCCACCGCTCCCTCTTCCTGGATTAAAAACCTAGCACTGCCACAAGCAGAAATTATGAGGGAATGCGAATGTAACAGATATGTGCAGAAACAGATATGTGAGCTTTCCTCCATTGCTTCAGAAAAGCAAGAAACTTGAAGACATCATTGGGAAGGATTTCAAGTGCTGCCTCCCAGGCCCACAGCTGTCAAGGCAGGACAGATGACGTGTGTGATGTCTCCCTAGCAAAGGGATGACCTTCGTTTGACGGGAGTCAGCAATAGTCTCACAGCTGGAAAGCCCAAATCTTATAAAAGTTGATCTGATATCAGTAGAAACTCAGAGGAAGTGCAACAATAGTTCTCCCTTTTGAATGAAGCTGGCAGTCATGCCACCTGTACTTTATTTTTATTCTGCCAACAGAAGGGGACATCCTTGTATTTCTTCTTTTGTGATTCCATATGCTTTGGAGATATGTATGTATCATGTGTGCTGCATTGTAGCTGCACTTTGCTGATGTTTTTTTGCAATATATAATCTGTGACTTTTTCCAGCCTGGAACTTGATTGCTTTACTCTCTAGAGAATATTCTCATCAGGGAGGTTTGCTCAAATGTGTCTCTCAAGAGCAGGAATTAGTATTTTGATCAAACCTGATTTAGAAAGACATGAGGTGATTGAGTCTATCTTGCTTCTGTAACCTAAACAGGCTCATGGCTTTTCTCGCTCTGATTGTCCTGCGATGTTTTGCCCTTGGTTGGCAAGTATGATACTTTGAGAAGAGTGTATCCGGCTAGAAACAAGCTGAACACAAGCTATGACTTCCTCTACCTCCTTGTGTATTTTTCCTTTAAAGTTGTGTTCAAGGATGTTTCTTAAACATAAGTGTTTATAGCAGCCTAATGACCCTGTCTAAGCCTGGCAAAGGATGGGAAAATTACAGCAGAGTCCTTTGCACTGATACTTGGGAGTTATGTCACATTACTGTTCTAGTGGATTCTTTATCACTTGGAGGTTCCGGAACATATGGTTCATTTTCTTTAGGAATGGCTTCTATGATCCTTGTCAGCTATTTGCTGCTGCCTGGCAATCTTTAATCTTTGCTAGACAGACTTTCTTTTGAGCTAGGCTTCAGAAGACCTTGCTCCTACTCAGAGATATCCAGCTATTTACCAGTGTTTTAAAAATCTTTATGACTCTTCAATGATGTTTTTCCTCTTGCTTGCTGTAATAATAAAAGTTATGGCTCACAGCACTTTTTGGTAAAATTAGTGACCACTCAATATATTTTTTGCATTGCTTTTGTTTTCCATTTACAATCCCCCTATTGTTCTCTGGATAAGACAGTTGCAGGATTATTGCTATAGTCATTCATTTCAGACCCTAAAGTGAGGATTTACTGCAAAACAGTGAGAACCAAATATTTGAACACAAAAAACCTGTCAATTGAATAGCGGCTTCCCATACGGTGCTGGATCGCAGCAGTTTCTCTCCTCAGGTTCGACTCCGGTGTCAGAGTGAGGTGCAGAGCCTGGCCACTCCAAGCAGACACTTCATTGGAGACAGAAGGATGCTGTGGGAAGTGCTCTGAGACAGGGAAGGAGTCTCAAGCAATGTGCTAGGCCACCTGGGATGAAACAAGTTTAACTGGGAAATATTTTTTACTACTAATGCGGACAACACGCAGTAAAGCAGCTAGGGCAGCACAAGGTGCGCCAAGGCAATGGACATGGCCAGAGCCACCTCCTGCGTCCCCCAGCTGGGTCAGGAGGGAGAGGTGGCACTGAACTGACACCTCACAGAGCAGCCATCAATAAAATCAGTCCCCTGGGGGTCTGCATATGACTTTCACTGTCGCTTCCCTGCATTTAACTCAATTTTTTATAGTAAAAATGAAATAGGGGATGTTAAATGGCTCCCAATTTAGCTCTTATAATAGAAGTGTCATACTTCAAAGCAGCCATTAAAAGTGCTACTAAAAGCAGCTGCTGGGCTCAGAGTTGATGGGGAAATAAGAAAGGAAAAGAAATATAAAAGGGTTGTGTGTGGTAGGGGGGAAGCACTGCAGAATGAAAACTGTGTCAAATGCAGTGGGGACAAGGACAGTCATTCCCTCACTGGTACTCATAATGTGGCGGAATTTGATGTTGATGACTGAAAGCAAAGTGTATTTAATTTTCTATTCAGAAATATTTGTCATTCATCAAAAACCCGATGGAAAGTATTCTTGGATAAGAGGAATATTTTAAACCTGAATTTTAAGATAAAGGCTCAGTTGTGGTACTTCCTTGGGTTTGTTTGTAATGATACCTTTAATGATCATTTTAATGATCCTTCAGTATTTATACAGGCTGGCTGACAGCCCGTGACTTGTATTTACACAATGAAGTCTGATAGTGTGTTCCTTTTCTTGAGTGTCCACATTTTGCTCAGGCGGAAATCACAGCTAACAGGAGCTATTAACAAGCTAGTGGCTAAAGGAGTTAACGCTCTGCTAAAATAGGGCTTCAAAAGGAGTAAAGTGATGTAAATCACATAATACACTTAAATTTTCTTAGTTTTTCAGATAAAATTGTGGAAAATGCCATATCGTGATGCATATAATTCATCATTCAGACATCTCACAGCCTTTTAAAAGTACTGGTTTTGTTGCAAGTTATCAGGTAACAAATATAAAATTAGACATGAATAATATAAGAAAAAGGGATGACAACAAGGGAAAGAGGGCTATTGAATAAACTTCTTGTTATCACATAGACATGTGTATAACACCCTCTGGTCATGAAAGGTGGGGGGAAAGGAGTAGTCCAGGTACCCCATCCACTACAGGTGTGGAAATAAAGAAAATGACTAAACATTTTGTGCATGCATGATTATGTGCAGAGTCAGAGAAAGATTAGGAAAGAAAGGGTTTACAAGGCTCTCATTTGCCACTGACATAAGGTCTGGACTGCCAATAAAAATATGCAGTTGACATTACTAGTCCAGATAGCATTATAGGTTGGGGCAACACTACTCACACAAATAGTTAGCATAGTTTCACACATCATTTTTAAAAATAACAGGGGAAAACTGAGGTAAAACTCATTGGGCATGGGTTAACAGTGGTTTTGTAAAAAAATAATAGTCGTTGGGTATCAGTAAGGCTTTGTCTTGTGTTCCTGTGTAAATTTTAATTGATTTGTGTAGGATATGACAGGTTTTAGTTTTAGAAGAGAGGGAACTCATAGGGTACTTTGAAAATGACATTGGGTCAAGAAAGATGAAGGCACTGTCACCAAAAGATCAGACCAGAGGGCTGTACATCAGGAACCTCTGCATCTATTACCATGTCTCTTTGTGAGACCTCGCTGAGGTTATTTCATCTCTGTGTTCCGGCTCCCACATTTCCCAGATATCGCCTTTGTCACTAGACTTTTTTGAAACCTTTTGAAAAGTGCAAAACTTTAATTGATTGAAACTTGATAAGAATTCCTCTCTTCTAGGAAACATATTTGTAAGAGATGGTGAAGTCAGGTCTTCCCACAATGAGAAACTGTGAGCATTCAGTCTAGTCAGTTAATACAGTCAGAAGGTTTATTTTAAGTTGTTGAGATCTATGAAGGAGGACCCCCAAATTCATGGGACACCAGAAAGAGCAAGTTCCCTTGTCATACCAAGAGTATCTATCTCCAACTCTGCAGAATAAAAACAGAGGAGAAACAACTCCAAAGTCTTTGCCAGCAGCTTGATGGTGAAAGCACTGTGGAGAGCACTTCCCCATCCTTTTCCGGGGAGAAGGACTGGACTGTGGTCTCTGCTCTACAAACTGCTTAGGCATTTTACAGTCATTGGTCATTTTTAGATTCACAAGCTTGAAGTAGGAGCGTAATTTAAAGCTGAACTCCTTTCCAGTGCATAAGTGGGGGTGAATCTCCCAGCTTTTTCTGATGAGGACAGTCTTGACCACTGTCCTATTGGCATGAAGGATGTGCAGATGACTGGTGGGTGATCAAGTAGCACGAAGTCTATCTAACCTTGAAACAAGTGAGAATGACAGTTGTGCAAGGTATTTTTATGATATTCTAAAATCTTTAAGATGAAACTAAATTCAAAACTTCAAAATGTAGAAACTTCAAAAAATTATGTACTGTGTCAATAAGAATGCAGTCTTCAAACACTGAGTGAAAGACGGCAGAAAATAAAATCTAGGCTTACTGACTAAATTTCACCACAGTAAAAAGCATATTAAAGACAGCTGACATCAGCTCTGCTCTCCTTTATCAAGTATCTTTACACATAACAGGAAAACCTTGCTGTGAAAGATGCCAACAACTTCTCGGTAAAAGACCCTAACTCAGATAATTCAGCTATCTAGAATAGACTAGACTAGACTAGACTAGACTAGAATAAGACTATTTCAGTTGGAGAAGACCTACAGTGATCATCTAGTCCAGCTACCTGAGCAATTCAAGGCTGACGAAAAATTAAAACATAGAATCACAGAATCCTAGAATTGCCTAGGTTGGAAGGAACCTTTCAGATCATCTAGTCCAACCATCAACCTAACTCTGACAAAAAACATCACTAAACTATATCTCTAAGCAGTATGTCTACCCGTCTTTTAAATACCTCCAGGGATGGTGACTCAACGACTTCCCTAGGCAGCCTGTTCCAATGCTTAATAACCCTGTCAGTGTAAACATGTTTCCTAATATCCAGCTTAAACTTCCCCTGTCACAACTTGAGGTCCTTTCCTTCTGTTCTATCAGCTGTTACTTGGGAGAAGAGACCAACCCCCACCCCGCTACAACGTCGTTTCAGGTAGTTGTAGAGAGCGATAAGGTCTCCCCTCAGCCCCCTTTTCTCCAGACTAAACAACCCCAGCTCCCTCAGCTGCTCCTCATAAGGCTTGTTCTCTGGACCCCTCACCAGCTTCGTTGCCCTTCTCTGGACCCGCTCCAGCACCTCGATGTCTTTTTTGTGGTGAGGGGCCCAAAACTGGACACAGTACTCGAGGTGGGGCCTCACCAGTGCCGAGTGCAGGGGAACATTCACTTCCCTAGTCCTACTCACGTTATTAAGGGCATCATCCAAATGCCTCTTAAACACCGACAGGCTTGGGACATCGACCACCTCTCTAGGAAGCCTATTCCAGTGTTTGACCACCTTCTCAGTAAAGAAGTTTCCAAATGTTCAGTCTAAACCTCCCTTGGTGCATCTTTAAACCATCACTGCATGTCCTATTGCTGGATCCCAGGGAGAAGAGACCAGCACCTCCCACTCCACTTCCCCTCCTCAGGAAGGAGAGAGCAATGAGGTTGCCCCTCAGCCTCCTTTTCTCTAAACTAGACAAGCCCAGAATTCTCGGCCGCTCCTCGTAGGACATTCCTTCCAGCCCTTTCATCAGCTTTGTTGCCTTCCTCTGCATGCATTCAAGGACCTTCGCATCTTTCTTAAATGGTGAGGCCCAGAACTGCACACAGTACACAAGGTGAGGCCACACCAATACTCTGTACAGTGGGATAATCACCTCTTTCGACCGACTAGTTATATTGTGTTTGATGCACCCCTGGATGCGGTCTGCCCTCTTATCAATAAAGGAGAAAAGGACTAAGATGAGCCTAGAGATGAGACATCCCTTGTCCCAGATCAAAGGAAGAGGCAGGCACAGTCTCTAGGAGACAGACATATGCAGATTATCGCAGCCAACAGAGATGTAGTTATTTTTTGCCTGTAACCACCTGCCCTATGGATCCCTGGTTCCTAGACTAGAGTGCTGTTCACTGCATCATTCAATACCAGGCAGGCGCTACCTTTCATGGTTGACATAGATAAGTAATTGGTTCAATGTCTTCTACAACGACAGCCCAAAAGACAGACTCATAATCTGAAAATACAGGCATACACAAGCATCAGCAATTGGATTTCAGATTAAAGGCATAGAAATACGAGTCTCAAAGCTCAAACTTTTACCCTCTGTTTATTAGGTATATTGTGAAAAATGCCATAATTTCTTCTTTGTATTTCTTTTACCCTTTGTGGCTTGTTGCTTGGAGATATACACTATCCTACATCTGGATGAATCTCTGCTTACTGAGATTCACATTAAATCTTTGACAGTGTTGCAAATCTGGGAACTGTGTTTATTATTATCGAAGGATATTAAATTTTATAGAATTGAGAGATGACAAAGGAGCAGGCTAATCTGTGCTGCTACAGAGTTATCTAGCACACAAGCCATAAACAACATCACAACTGGAAGTGAAAATCTTCTGGAGCAGAAACAGTGTACGAGGTGCAGAACAAAGATTGCAACCAGTGCTCATTACAGCCATGCAATCTCTTTGGAAGAGAGAATGTATTTCCTAATGGACTTTTTTTCATAAAGGATTGTGTTACAGAGTGGGATTTTGTAATACAGGTGGTGAGGTGCTTGCACAAATCTTGAGCAAGGCAATTGGCTTAATCACAGAGGCTGGGAGGCATGCTGGATAGTTTGGAGAGTTGTTCCTTCTCCTTGACAACTGAACATAAACAAAGTGATATAATTTCATTATTTTATTATATAACTAGTAACAAGAACACCAAACAACCCATGGTAATAGAAACAAAAACTTTGCTCCATCCCACATTTTAGCTGTCATGCAGTTTTAACTCTGTCTGTGAAAATGTTTATTCCCTAAAGAAAAAACAGGATTTGACACCAGCAGTAAAAGCTGCATTTCCCAATATTTTCTACTTAAGATGCCTGACTTTAGACTTGTCAATAACTGTCCTTAGGTACAGTATCAAGATTAGTTATATTTTCCATCTCAACTTTTTTTTTCCTAAGAAGCCTTTCTTTCCCTTATATGCTAGTTTGCGGTTGACAGTCATCCTTGACATTGATTGTCAGGCTGATTTATATTAACAGGATCAGAGGGAGAGTTTTCCTAGGCAATTCCCTGTGGGATATGTCACTGACTTTTGTAACAACAACTGCTATCATTTTTAGGAGCTGCTTTCACCAGGCCTAGAGCAAAGATGTTAAATAACAATGACTGCACAGTGTAATGTCAGTGTGTCTTGACTGCACGTCTTTGTCATCACAAAACTATGCCTGCGAAAAGCCTTGATGACTTCAGCGAAAAAACCTTCAAGTAACTTTGTCCAGTGTTGAGGATAAAGAAAAGGAGAAGAGAGAGAGAGAGAAGAACAAACTTTGTGAAACTTTGGGCTAGATTAATTAACTTGTCGATTGGTGACTCACATGTAATAACAAAGAATGTAAATTAATTTCATTTCTAATGTCAAATATTGGAAATTGCATGCACCACTCATCACATCACTGTGCATCTAAGTGCTAAGCATAATTAATTTTTTATATACTGATCTCTTTAAAAAAATCCAGACAGTCATGAACATAACAAATATGAGCATAATTTGAAAATGGAGAGACAAATGTCTCACCTATTCCTGGCTCCTTAATATTCCTAAGAGGTAGATTAGATATTACACAAACTCAAAAAAGTATTATAAATCCTTTGATCCTGAGAGATCAGACCGACAATAGTTCATTGTCAGCATGCAACGGTAGACGTGTTCCATGTCCAGTAGAAGTAATATCTGGTATGCACAACTAGGGGCATGAAGATTTTGTTAATATTGGATATCTTCCTCAATGATGTGCAGGTGTGAAAGCATGGCAAGGAAAATACAAAATGCATAGAAGATTGAACTGCTGGACTTGAGAAAAATGACCAGAAACTTTTATAACAGGAAGCTCACCCAACAGCAAAATTGCAACCCATAGTAAAGCCATATTTGAGATTTTGAAAAATAAAGTCATAGGATATATTTCAAATATCCATGTAACTGTATTGCCATTGATTTTAAAGGAATTGGTCTGAAAAGATTTACCTTTACACTTAGACCATGACAACTCTAACCACACTATTGCTAAATTGTTTTTATTTATTTATTTTGTTAACATATATTATAATGATGATGCTTTGGCTTTGATTGTGTTGTGAAGTGCAACACAGACATGTGCAGGAAATTAGTTTGAAGTGCTCTTGTGTAATTGGTACATGGACAACAAGGCACGCAGATGATGGGACAGTGTTGCGAGACACCCTGCTCTGCCTGGCCACTGGTCCCTATGCTCTTGGTGAGGAACCACAGCTGTTCAGGGGGAGCTGGGGCTCTGACACGGCTGCCTGGAATGAAAACAACATTTTGAAGGCAGCGTGAGGCAAGGTTGTGCAGCCAGGCAAGCATGGACATCCAAGGAGGCTGGGTCCCACCTCCAGGAGAGGCAAAGATACCCAGCATGGCTGGGCTGTGATCCCAGCAGCATCTGCCATAGTATCACCTGCCCAGGGACACCAAACTATTGGTGAGAGTCCATTGCCTACAAGGAGACAACTGGTGCTGTTGGAGATGAGCCAAGGTATCCAGGATTTTGTGGCATGAATTGTGGAGACACGACAAAGGGCATGTGGGACACTCATGTCCTCATGGAGAAAGAGCTGGGTGCCAGGCAGGGACCCCTCACGTCCGTTGTTTTGGCAACTAAATTGCACCCTGTGTATCAGGATATAGATTTCAAGCACTCCTAATCAGAGTCATGGATTTGGACAAGGAGCTGAAGATATACATGAGAAATTATGTCCTGTTACAGGCCAGCTGGCTCCCTTGGTCTCCATCTGCATAGAATTTTGAGAGGAGGGAGGAGGAGAAATGGTCTTATAAAAATACAAAGAAAAGGAACACTATAGGGGTCTTTTAAAACAGTAATAACATGCTTATGCTTTCATAACTAGAGTTCTCTGTGGCAGATATCCACTGACACTCTGTGATAATGAGGTACAATAAGATGCCATGGTGATTAAGTGGAAATATTAGGACTGAGTCCCACTGCTCTTGTCTTGTAAGGCTTTGTTCATTTACAGGCTTCTGCCTTCATTAATATTTCCTATATCAGAACATGTTTGAATATTATTGTTAGGCCCACCAGCGAGAGAATCAGCACAGCCATGGGAGCAACAAATGAATATTATCAACCTACAGAAGCTTTTCCAGTAGTTGGAGCAGACTGGGATGTCCCCGGAGGAGCACAGGGAGGCACACAGCAATTGTCTGAGCTCTCACCTCCATCCATGCATATTGGCATTCAGTGTCCTCCTTATTTTCCTCCCTCTTTTCCTCTCTCCTCAGCTGTTTTGGGGAGCTGTTGGGTTGATTCACATCACTTATTACAGAGATGTGCCGTTTCTCGGCAGTTACTATCATTTTTATGCTATGATTAGTACACACAGCAATAAATTTCGTCTGAAGGTTAGCTAAAGTAACACATCTGAGTGAAAGGTTCTGGGGATGTGCTTAAATATCGATGTCTTCACTTAAGTATCCATTTAACAGTAAGTCCAGAAAAGCTGGGGTGTGGTTATTGCTTGCTCAGGCAAAGGAAATGTTCCCATTTCTGAATGTGTCCCTATTATAAAATAGTTAATAACTCCGGTCAGTTCTTCTAGTCACAGAAAATGTCATTAAATTAATTTACCTTCTTGAGAGAACTATGTTGAACTGAGTCCTCAATGATAATGTCATCTGTGGATTCTTGAAGAATTTCATCTAAATAATTTCAAAACAGTATTTGGCATCTGCATAGTGGGGTTGGTGCATTAAAGTGGAAAATGTCTAAACCAGACTGCAGACAGTTTGTGACTTGATGACTAAATGACAGTAGTTAGTATGGTAATAAGCTGCCTTCTGGTAATTCGTTACAATAAGTGGCAAAACATTCCTAATTTCTCCTCTGTAGTGTAACAGTTGCATTAGTCACAATTAATTACACAGTTTCTCCCATGAGTGTCAGACTTACATTAATTGTATAATGATTTATTTGGCTTCCCACCACGCAGTAGCTGAGGTGATGTGCAACAGTTTAAAACCACCAGTAGAAAAAGGCACCGCAATTTGTCTATAAAGTGCTTTTTGCTTCAGGTAGCAGAGAGATGTTTGTGGATGGGGAGGGGGTGCATGGCTTGTGCCTCCCGGCTGCCCCGAGAAAGGCACACGCTTCCACGAACCAGGTATGTGTCAACTGCAGGGTAGGTTTAGATTAGACATGAGGAAGAAGTTCTTTACGCTGAGGGTGGTGAGACACTGGAACAGGTTGCCCAGAGAGGTGGTGGAGGCCCCATCCCTGGAGACATTCAAGGCCAGGCTGGATGAGCCTCTGAGCAACCTGATCTGGTTGAAGGTGTCCCTGCTTACTGCAGGGGGGTTGGACTAGATGGCCTTTAGAGGTCCCTTCCAACCCAACACATTCTATGATTCTGTGATTCTATGAACTGTGCACACGTACAGCTTGTCACTGTAACATCAGGCAGTACAGCAGCACCCCTCACCATCCGTATGCATCAGCATGCAGAGTCTGCTGCAGAAAGGACGTAGACCCTGTACCACAGTGGGGGAGGAGGATGCCTTGTCCTCCAGAGAGACTTCCCCTGACTCTCCATTTCACAAGCAACGTCGTCTCCCATTTCAGGTATGCAGGACAAAACACAGCTTTTGTTTCAAAGCCAAAAAGTTAGCAAATGAAAAGAAGATGCAAAGCATCTCTAGGGAAAGAAGGCATCCACCTGGAACCTTCTGCATATGAAGTGGACTAAGAAGCGGTGTGTGTCTTGTATTACATTTGCAGGGTGCAGTGACAGTTTTCATTTGATACAGTACACAGAAAAGCAGACTCCTTTCATACCATACATATTCTTTCAGTACCCAAAGGATGTACCAAGCCCTCCAGCCAGTGCCACCCGCTTGGTCTCCAATCCCCAAAGATTCCCACTGGGCTTTTAAAATTTGTATATCAGTGCAGAGCAAGAGTACTTATACAGCTTTTTCTTGCATATTCTCTACATTAGCTATGCAGCAGTCATTAGTCCCAAATAAATATGTAAGAAAGATGAAAACTGAAATCTTGTTTTACTAAACAATCCATTTATTGATTTTTCATATTTGGGAAATATTCAATAATGAAGTATCCAGTGCAGAGCTTTTTTTCCTTCTGTAGTCTGGGTCACTGTTGTTGGAAGCAACTTCCACATGGGTCAGGGAGTTGCCTCACCGTTGCTGAGCTCTCTCACTCGCTCTTCACATCGGGGTTGCAGGAACCATCTCTTTGTTGCAAGAGACATTTAGAGCCCTAGGCCTTTTTCCCAGTTGCCATTAGGCCATATGAACAATGATTCAGCTTCTTATTCACCTGGGAAACGAGCATCTAGTCTAAATAATAGCAGTGCAGAAACCCACTATTCCTGCTTTTGTCTTAAGTGACTGACGATAAATAGATCTTTGCAGTGCAAATTATGTGTTGGCGAAGGAGTATGGAAAGGAAGGTTTTGGTGCTGGTTACACATGCAGAATAAGGAAGTAAGGGTTTTTGAAGTGGTGTAATACAAAGAAGCCAACAGACCTTTGGTGGAGTTCAAGACTCAGTTGTTACCAGAAGGTGACAGACAGCAAGTTTTCATCAATTCTCTTTGGAAACGCTATTTGGTTTTGGGAATCTAACCTAGGCTTTGCACCAACCCTCATCTGAAATACTCTCATCTTTAACATGATTTAATGTCATTTTTTTCTCTTTTCATCCTCTGCACTTCCAAAATATGAATTAACTCATGTACAGCAAGGAGACCATGCTGTTAATTGCAGCCATCTAACCCTGGCTGGGATGGAGCATCATCTGAGCAAGATGTGCAGCAAGCTTTATGTAGCTTCTCTTTCAAAGCTTCTCTCCCTTTTCCATCATGGGAGAAAAAATAATGTTTCAAAAATAATGTGACCAGCATTTGTTGAGCTGTTGCACTGTGGAAATACCCACTGGCTTCACCTCACATTTTTGGATGAGAACACAACAAGGAAGTAAGCTCAAACATCCAAGTGTCAATGAACCAATGACACTCAGATGATTTCTGCTTCTTCTCGTCCTTCACCTTTCTCCTCCCCATCCTGCCCTTCACTATATCACCTGGAGCTAATGTGGGATACCGGAGCTTCTGCACTCTATCTCACATTTGCAGCCATGTAGCTACTGAGTTGTTCCTCACAAGCTGGACTCTGTCTCTGTCCCAACATCCAAGCCAAGCCTTTTTTTTTTTTTTTTATGAGACAGAAATAAAGTATTGTTTCCAAGAGAACTAGGCACTGAAAACTCACTGGAGCTTAAATAGGGGCCAGGACTGTTCCTGATTTCTAATTTACAAGAAAGGTAGAAGGCTCTGAGGGTATTTCTGAACTTTTTTTTTTTGGTTACACATCTGGACCTTCCAAACCCCTGTTCATCTATAATCAGGGTTTGGCTACAATCTGTTTTTGACTGTCTACCCCACATTACCACAGATGGGGAAGGAGAAAAAGGGGGAATAATGAGTGTATGTCAAAATCTACCTTTGACATGAAATCCTAATGTGCCCAGTGCAGCGCATATGGATGCATTGTATATGTGAATTATGTTAAGTTTAGGTTTAGGGTTGGGCTTAGTGTTGACAGTAGCAATACCAGACAACTAATGGGTCCAGGAAGTCATGTAAAGCCTGTGTAAAGTTTGGTGCCAGAAGAAAAGAATGGTTGATGGGCAGCTCTGTGGCAGCTCTGCATCAGATGGGGATCTGTAGGGATCTTGTGACGGAACTGTCTGTGGGATTAAGAATAAGTTTAGGACAGTGAGACGGAAGATCTAGCCTGATTTTTAGACTTTGCAGAAGGCAAGGGAATGATCTATAATGGCAAGAGAAATTTTAAGAGTAAATTGCATTGCTTTAACAGCCCAGGCCTGCAGCGGTTAACATTAGGTTTAGGGGTAGCATTCACAGAATCACAGAATCACAGAATGGTGGGGGTTGGAAGGGACCTCTGGAGATCATCTAGTCCAACCCCCCTGCCAGAGCAGGGTCACACACAGCAGGTTACACAGGAATGCGTCCAGGCGGGAGACAGAGACTCCTCCACCTCTCTGGGCAGCCTGTTCCAGTGCTCTGCCCGCCTCGAAGTAAAGAAGGTCCTCCTCAATATCTTATCCTTCAAGATCATCAGAACAGGACATGATGCCATCAAGGGTTAGTAGCATACCTCAAACCTAAGCTCCAAATCAAAATCTAACTGCAAAACCACAGATGACAGTCAATGCCAGGCTACTAAAACATTGTTTGTCCTTGCCACAACCAGCCCTTCATCTTAGTCTGGGGAACTGAATAATGTCGCCAAAAATATTGATGTATCCTGTTTAAAAAAACACAAGTCTGAATATGAATCTAAAATCTGCCTTATCCTAAAATAGTGCTTCTATTATGAGACATTATGAGACATAGGAATCTAATCCCCTGGCCTGCCCTAATGAGCTGAACAACTTTGATCAGAATTGCTTTTCTGTGTATACTCTCTCAAAATATGCCCTTAACCACAGCCTTCAGCTATAGAGCCTAATCTGTCTAAGTCCCATTATTTAACCCTGTTTCCCCATTTTCTAATCTTGCAACATTACTGTTTGGTTTTACCTAACAAACTCAAGCCCAACATTATTTCATTTATTATGTTGCCCAAATTTACGGTGCCCTTCAAGTCCTTTTATTCTGAATACTGACCTAAATCCCACAAAAATCAAGACATATTTCCCATTCCTGGTGACAGTAGTATTAGTTTCAAAAGATCCCATAAAAAAGCAGTGCTATAATCTCCATGGACTGAAGTGAGAAACGTAGCCATAAATCATTGAAGGCTTAATGCCCAGTATCTTTGAAAAACTACTGAAAAAAAAAAAGCTGCTGTCATAGCTCAACCAGCCTCCAAGAATGCAGCCAAAAATAATTAAAAAAAGCCCCATCAGACTTGTTGGTCTAAGATCTTTTCAAAATCCTCGATACTTTAAGGCTTACAGTAAGTCTCTGAACACCCTGGGTAAAGATCTAATGAGCCTTTAGACTCCAGTCAAGTCAGGATAGGAAGTGGAAGGGATCAACTAGGATAGTTAACAGGGTCCCACATTAGATTTAGGGTAGGTGTTATTTGGGATTATAGCCTTTGCATACTTTGAGAGACTTGGCATGCGCCGTAACACCTTGCTTTTCAACTTCAGTTGTCATGAGCCTATTCCTAACCCCAATGAACGCTCTAGGAACACCTACCAACAATAAAACTGAATCCTCGCTTTTTCCCAAATGTTAAAACTAACTTCAAAGCCATAGTCCAGTGACCCTAACAGATACAAAATTATTCCTACACCAGCTGATCCTACTGCAGTTAGTCCTCTTTTTATCCCAGTGGCCTTCATATCACAGTTCAGTGGCCTCTGTCAGATTTGAAATGTTATTTGTCTCAAGGTCATCAACATTTATCACTCAGCTTTGCCCCATGGTGCTTGCTGCACCGTGGGTGGAAACTTTACTCTTTAGCCCCTTTCTGTTAACTGTGAGTCTAACTGTACCTCTGACTATACCTTAGCCCTAAACTTATCCATAATAGTCAAAGACAATAAAAAGTCTCAAATAACCATCAGCCTCTTTGCCCTGCCTAGTGTTGCAGGATCAGGCAATGAAACTGCCTCTTCAGACAATTTGATCCCTGAACTGAATCCCAGGCTAACATCATAAACACGTGAAACTGTACAAACACAAAATTATCCATAAGCCTTGATTTCTGACCAATTTCTGACTATGTTCTTCCTCCTAGCCATGTGATGTGTCAGATTCAGCAATAAAACTCATCAGTAGAACATTCTTAGCCTAAGCAGCTCTAACCAGTTTTAGCATACCAGCCCTTTGACACAGCGAAAATCGAAACACAGGCCATTCTCCCTTTTGCCAGCACCTTTTACTAGCTCAGGCAGCAATGCAGGATCTTCGCTTCCTATTTTCCCATACCCTAAGCCCTTCTTTAACCCATGCCTCAGTGCAGGTCTGCCTGTCCTTTGCTCCTCGCTAGCCCCAGCCCTCATTCTGGCCTCATGGGACTGAGAGTGTTTCCCAATTCACTTAATCACAGCAATCCTTCTTCTGGCAACCTATCCTTAACACTTTGGTGACTATCATCAATGCTACGCAGATGCCATTTTTCCCTGTCAATGTGTGCTATGCCAGGTAGCAATAGTAAATCTAACTCCTTGACTCTTGCTCTCCCAAAACCTAACACCACTCTGCAGTGAATTCCTACGAAGTCGTTCACCTTGAAAGAATCTGACTACACTCCATCATTTCTCCTGGGAGCAAGTTATAAACTGTATTCTTCAATTCCTGGCTGTCCTAAACCTTTGTTTTTAAAGCTAGATCTAACCTTTTCTCTAACATCAGAGTCTAGCAATCTTTGCAAAAAATGAAAGTAACATTATATCATAAAATTTTATTACAACCAGACATTCTGATGGACAGTGTAGAGTCCAGAAATAACCCTTGAGTCTTCTGCCTTTGTCATTAAAAATTCTTCCTCTACTCCCAACTTTAACTGTAAGTATATGAGCCTGACCTTTCATTAAACTAACATAACACAAACTTCTTTTCATCTGTCACTGGAAAACCCAGCGGCAAATCCAGCTCCTCAGCCCTTTTATTGCTACGTGTTCTCTTAAATGCACTCTCTGCCCTGATCTTTAACACCTCAGTGACCTCTGTTAGCACCATTTAATTTGCCCACACCAAATCTCATCCAAGCTTTGCTAACGTTCCTTTTCCCATGCTAATCCAGTTGCAAACCTAGCATTTAAGCTTCTGTAGCCCAGAGCCGAATGTAGTCACAGACCAAAATCTATCTTTAGTACCAGAGACCAGTGACAGCCATCTCCAAAAACCTAAGTCATTCATCATGTTGGCATGATCTGCCAACAAGCCTCCTTCTTCAGACTGATCAGAAGCTCAGTGGTGATGTTGGTGTAGCCCCAGCTTCAGTCTTAGCCATAGGACTTCTTAGAATCCACCAAAAGTCACTTGTATTTGTCACTGCCCATCACCACCTTAACTCTGCAGGCCTTGCAAAATCTATCAGAAAGTTTTCTGGCCCTGGTGCCTCTAACGCTAAATTAATCTAAGTGCTAATTCACACACAACCTAACTCCAGCATTACCGCTATTGCAGGTGTGACTTCTCCACCAGATACCTAAATGCACATTATTTGTTGTTCCTGGAAATAATCCCTTCCAACTATACTAAACTTTTGATGATTGGTCAACGAATTTATGTCATCAGTTCATGGTAGCTTAAACCCTAATTTTGATACCTGTCCTGCCTGAACTCCAACCCTTCCTAAGGCTGAATGCACCATTTACACTGCTGGCAGCAGCTCTTGTAGTGGGCCTGCAGGCCACGCAGGATCCAGCATCAATATTGCATTTTCACCTTTTTCTGTCCATCATCCTCATCCTATTCCCAACCTTCACTTTGGGTGTAACAATGGTACAGGGTCACTGAACTGCCACTGGCCAGAAGCTATTCACCATTTCCAACTTTATGTCTTTCAAGCTCTAACAATGAGCTGAACTCCTCACCTGTGATATCCAAGACCTAACCAATGCTAGTACTAATAGCAAGGGCCTTTGGTTCTTATTAATTCTCTGGGACTATAAAGAAAATATTGACCCTTCTAAATGCAAATTCAGGGGTCATCAATTCCTGCCTTGGTAGCAGCAGCGTGTAGTACAATACCTAGAATTTAAGACCTAGTCTTATGTGATCCAGACACCTACCATCAGTTGGGAGAACCGGTATCTCTGTAGGGTGACACTGAAGCCCTTTATGCCTATATGTAAGTATGCACGTATGTCCAGGTCTCCATCTGTGACAGCCAGATCCTTGGGATCCAGAAATAAGTGACTACCTGAGAGTAAATCTGTGTTAGCAATGATCTCTTTCATAATACCCTAGTGACTGCAGGATTTGTTCAGGCATGTGATACTATGACCAAGGTTATCCTAAACCAAAGCAGACTCAGATCCCATGCCCAGAAGATCAGTTAGCCTTCTGTAAATATGGATGATAGCGGATTCTTCTCAATTCAAGTTATAAGCAATGCCTTGAAAGATTCAGATTTAGAGCTAATCCTCTTCAACAGCCCAGACTATCAGACCAGCTATCAGTATCAGCTTGGGATCGACCCTATAAATGAAAAATCATTTATTTGTAATTATAAGGATCACTTGCTTACAGTTTGAAAATGAGGAAAATAGTATCTTTGGGCTTTTGAGGCAGTGGGCACTCTTCACGTGAACTTGGGCCGTCAGGTACCCAGGGCTGCAAGATGGATAGACAGATGACTGTGTGTGTATACACACCCATGGTGCAAATACAGTGGTTAAAGGAGTGCATTTTGGGCAGTTTGGAAAGCTGCCTGGGGCCTGGATGCCTAAATTCTGCCGAAGCCTCACTGCATGGGGAAATTTTATTAAGCAAGATCTTACCCACTGTGCCTAGAGCTATGTCTCTCATCCACACTAGAAAAACAGGTTAATTTCCTTTTTGTCAGTGCTACAATGTCGTCTCCCAATAGTTTTGATTTACCTCCACCATAGCTGACATATGCGTTTTCACTTTTCCTTCCTTGGGACTGCAGAAGCTTTGTTGCCATATGCCAGGTGTCAATGTGCATCACCCCCGTCCTGAGGAGGATGTGTATTTGAGCTGGCAGTGTAGAGAACTGACATCGGGCACAAGTAATCTATGTGTCATGGCTTTGGCATGTCACCTGTCAGATGATGTCCCTTAATGAAGCCCATTCATTCTTACCAGATGGGCCACTGAGGCAGACATCAGCCTCTTCTGCAGGTGTAGCTTGATGTTCAAGACCAGTGATCATCTGGGATAAGGGGGATTTTTAATATCTGAGAATGAAGAAAACAGCTAAGCTCAGTTCTTGCTGAAGTCTGTGGCAGTCAGCAACGACCCTGAAGTCTGGACTGAAATCAGTGTAATTACATTCTTAAAAAATAAATAAAAAATAAATACAATGTGTCAGTCAGTTTTAGAAAACTCTGGAGCTCATGAAATCAAAATAGTGCTGTGGAAATAAGGGATTTTTGGTCTTCACGACAGCAGGTAGCTTCTGTTGAATGATGGAGACATTTGCCAGGATGAAGTAGGTTATTTTTATCATAACTCTCTTTCCATTAGTATATTCCCTGCTGGCTTGGAGGATTATATCTATTTTGGCTTGGAGGATTATACCAATTTGTTTTGCTACAAAATCAATAAAAATAAAAGCTAAAATAACAATTAAATCCAAGAAAGCCCAGCTGGAAAGCATGCAAAATTCCTCTTTTCTAATTAAAGTCCGTGCAAACCACAGCTTTACAGAGGCATTAGGGAGGGAAGGAATAAAAGGAGCACGTTCCCACTAACACATTTACTGTAGCTGACTTTCAGGCCAAACAAATTACCGCAGAATGTTAACCCAGCACTTTAAGAACCAGCAAGGTCTGCAAGGTCTCCCTTATTTTGGGAAGGGGAGGGGAAAGTTGAGACTGAGTGTGTAGGGGGCACATGTACACTATCTCTTGCTGTTGAGTGTGAAAAATTTGCTGTGTGCCCTAAAGGCCAATGGGGTAAGTAGGAGCTGACTTCAATGGGCTTTGGGTGATGTCTAAAATGCCGTTAAGAAGGCGCAGTATATGGCAGTTACTGTCGTCTTCTTTGGTCTGTGCAGCAGCAACTGGCTTCTACATCCGTTGTTTTGGAGCCAAGATGCAAGAAAGTGGGTATCTGAACAGGAAAAAAACCCAAAGGCTTTCGGTGAACACACCGTGGCAGGCTGCTGCCTTCATCTTCTCATGTTGCTTCCCCAGCAGCCACTTAGGAAAGCTGCTAGCACTATGAAAAGACAGAAAATAAAGAAAACCTCCAACAACCACAACAAATGCTTCCCTACCTTTACGTTATGGTAGGTACTGATACACCAGTGAGCAATGTGGGATTGCTTTCCCTCACCTTAAACCCAACCTTACCTCTTGTTTCGGCATCATAGCACAGTGTCCTGACTGTTGGCTGTCAAAGGTTTCAGATGGTAAGAAGATACCATTCTTAATGTTAAACACTATTGTTAAAGCCACTGCTCATCTTCAGTGAAGAGGCAGAATAAGATGCAGTTTCCAAATTGCTAATGCATTTTATATATGCTATCAAGTGCGCAGCTGGAGCTGCAAGTCATGAAATCAATGCAGAACACCTGTCTGTGATGCTGCTGCCCTTTGAATAGTCAACATTTTTATCAGTGAAATGAATGGATGTACTTGGAAGTTATCCCTACAGGTTGGAAAAGTTTTCACCTCAGTCAGAGAGGTAATTTTCTTCAGTAATTTTACAATGGAAATGTTCTGGCCAAAGTGCAAACAACCCTTTCCCACTAGAAATGTTAGATCTTGGTAGCCTCTGGAAACCAGGAGCCTCTAAAAGAAGGACTAATCACACTTGTTCATTCTGACACAGGCCACTAAACCACATGCACTGATGCCGCAACACCTGACCACTAGTGCCTGGAGACGAGGGAGCCAAAGTGAAGCCTGCTGTAGAGGGACGTGGCTACAAATGGTGGCAGGCTCATCTCCGAGGCATGTCCTCTCCGTTGGACTTGCAGCTCTTCTGGGTAATTCAACCTTGGCTGCTACAGGAGGAACACCCTAAATTGGTAGAGGTAAAGCTGTCTCCCAGAACAAGGTTATTTAAGCTGACAGAAGTACTCTTCTGTCAGCATAATTAGATACACACTGGGGGCTTTGCTGGCATGGCTGTCATGATGGGGAGAAGGAAGATTTTTTTTCCCACTGTTTTCATTGATATTGAGCTGTTGGCAAATTTCACAGTGAAGACCACATTTAGAATAGCAAGATTATATTTTGCTCAAGAGAGCCTCAAAAAGGCATGCCTCAGGCATAATATTGGGATTGATGCTGATTAGGTAGTCGAGACAAAAATTGTAATGAACCCTATGAGCTCCAATAGAGTGCATTTGCTGCTCGTCCTTCTCTAATAATGTTCTGGCACAAACCACCTCTCCCCAATCCAATATGCTGGTCTATGCATAACTCCAGTAGTTAACCTTGACGGTCTGAAGAACACAGCTTTAAATCTGATATCGTGTTTATTTCTACCCTTTGCTGTCGAAAAATATTAAATCTTCCCTCAGCCACTTGCTTTGCATGGTGAAAGACAGATGGTTGTGCTGGATCATTCCACATCAGAGCAGATGTTGTAATCGAGGACCCAAAAATTCTGCCAAATTAATTAGGCTCTTCCACTGATCTGGATAAAAGGAGCAGTGCACTGGCATTTCAAAGGGGTCTTGGTTCTAATTTATACCACCCTGTCAGGTTATCTCTTGTGAAATATAGCTATGATGGGTTGTTCTTGAGCATCATAGTAGATGACTTCGAAATAGGGTAGAAAGGTGGTAGGCAGATATCAACTCTTAAATACCCCATCCTAAAATGTTTATAGAAAAATAACCTTGAAGTAGTAGGGTAGAAAGACCCACGACACATATGCTCCTATATCTAATATATTTTTGTATCTTGGGGAACAAAGTTGCCATGTGTCTACTATTTTAGCCTAATTCTTTGACAGCTAAACTTTCCACACGCAAATACATGAAATACAAAATATGTACCTTTTTGCGGTATTTCCCAATCTTATTCATAATGCCTGTAAGAAGTGCTCAGGGTTTATATACCTTTTTTTGCCTTATCAGAGCACTGCTTCAGAACTCAACGTCTTGCTTCTTGATATAGGGGGAACACATGTGAGGAACATAGCAAGTTGTTAAAAAGAAGGTTTTGGATACAGTCAGTAAGGTATGGACAAATATCATGGTATTGCTGAGCTGCACACTATAAAAGTGTTTCTCTTTGTGGACCATATTTCTCTTTGGTGCAACACCAAAGCAAATTCTCTCTGCAAAGCCTCAGCATCGTCAGGAAGATACCAACAGAGTTTGAAAAAAAACGTGGTTTTGAAAATATAACTCTTCAATAAGAAACTCACTGAGAAAGCGTCCCTATGGTTTCTCTGATTAGCTGCTTGCAATGTTAAAAAGGATCTCAGCATACAGATAAGTTTAAAAAGGTATCTATTACGGCAAATGGAAGGACTTCATTGTACAAATGGACTTGCATGTCTTCTTCAATGTATTTTTCTTCCTTAAGTCTTAGGCACCAATTTTGATTACTATAGAAAAAATGGCATTGTCCAGCACTGTCCTAATATTTAATGCTAGACTACAGAAATAATGTTGGTTATTCTAGAAAACACTTCTTCCTTACCATATTATTCTAAAATACTAGAAAGCAATATGTAAAAAGCCCATGGCTGACATTTTTTGTACCAGAGCACTGTTCTTTCTGTTTAGAAACTGAAACTAATGGGCAGCATCTTCAACTCATGCAAAGCTGTGCAGCTCCATTAATTTTAATAGAAAGGTGTCAATTTGTACAAACTAAAATCTGACACCATGACTATTTCTCAAGCTGCATTAAGGTCTAAGTATGCCTGTTGTCACAGCAGTCAGTGGTTACGTCATTTCAGAAGCTGCGGCATCAAAGGCATGTCTAGAAAACACAGAAGCTAGCGTAGTAAGGGTTGCTAAAATGCACAAAATTTACCAAGTTTTATGATGCTGTAGCTAATTAATTTTTGTTGTTTATTCAGTATGTATGTCCTGGCTGATTCTATTGGGAAGGTAACACTAGTAAGGTATTTCTTGGGAAAGTATATTAGTTGGCAAAAAATATCCTTTCCCCTGAGTATGACAGAACTAAGCAGGGACGGTTTCCTTGCTCCTTAGGTCTGAGCCGACCTCTGCAGCCAGTGTATGGAAGAGCTCTGTCATGTCACCCTCTTTGGGTCCTCTCCCAGTGCTTAGTCCATCCTCTCTTGGTGACCCCTCTGCTTCCCTGCATGTGGCTTCCTCCATGCAGTTCCCAAACCCTGCCTTTGCAGTTGGAGCTTGAGAAAGTTCCTGCCCTTCTCCCCAAGAGACTTGGTGCTCAGACTCTCACGGCTGCAGTACTATTCTTCAGTTCAGACTCCACAAGAGAAAAAGTACCTAATTTCTTCTCAATTCAGCCAGAAGGAAAGGTCCCCCTTCTATCAACTTACACCTAAGCCTTGTTGTGGCCCAGGGATCAAGGCACACTAGCTGTCTACTGCTAAACCTTTCAGGATCACAGTGCTGGTTTATTTGAGCCACTGTGTGTTGTCCGTGGCAGAGTCCATTTCTCTGCCCGCGCGTCAGCCGTCTGTACAGATGCACTGCGCTGCTCCTTTTATCCAACAACTCAACAAAGAGACCTCAGCCGGCTGTGCATTTGGAATTTGCCTCCAACCATAAGCGCTGGCTATACTGGACTCTGAATCCACAGCTGCTTTATATTCTCCCGACACACCAGCGAGCAGTTATGATTTGGTGCTAAACGGGGCTACTGATGAGATTATTCTCCTTTCCTCCCTCTGGTAAAAAAGCCATGGGCCGGCCATTAGTCAGACTGCTGCTGCACATATGCGTATGGTCCTAGCGTATTCTGTGTTAGTTCTTCCTAACAAAGGATGCTTGCTGTTTCCTTAGCCTCGGGGAAGGTGTGCCTTCAAACCCACCTCCACCTTGAAGGAAGAGGGACAGACTTGATTCTTACACAGGTGGATTTTTATCTTTTTGCGAAAATAGGTCTGAGTCTAGTTCGTGTGCTATTCCTCGGGTTATTCCTCAGCAGGGTGAGATCAGCGTGTAGTCCCACACAGGTTATTTCAGGATGAGATAACAATTTCCCAAATACTCATCATGTGTCTTAGCCATTAAGACAACCCTCTGGGCAGCTGATTGGTATCCTTGATATTTTTGCGGTGCTAACTCTTCAGGGGGAAGCCTCCCATGAAAACACTTAGTTCAACAAAGTTAGTTGCGCTGACCTTTTTACTATATAACAGCTGGTGGATTCTAGCCTTCGATGCAAATGAACCTGGCAGAAAACGTAGCTGCTCAGATCTGCCTAAAGAGACTAAAGTCTCCAGTAGAGCAAGCAAAGAATGCAGGGGGAAGGTTTGTTGGCCTAGGCAAGAAGCCGGTGGCAGGACGAGGTGATGCTGCTGAAGCCATCACATCCCAGCACTTCAGCCAAGTAAAAGGCACCCACCTCACTAGCGAAAGGCAGACACTCAACATGGGCAACAACAAAGACAGTCACGGTGGTCATTTTCTCTCATTGCCCACTGTGTTTTCTGTTAAACACACAGTCTGGGTGTACTGATCGTGAATTGATTGTATAGAAATCAATGGATCTTTTTCATATATGGTCATGCGATGTCCTTTATTTTAATTCCTTACTTTGCTGTGAAATACATCAACAATGCCAGCTAAGAGCAATAATGTGTTTTCTTCCTTGAGTTGGCTCTGTTATGCGATTATTATATCTTCAGGGAAACTGTCAGCTTCCGGAGGCTTGCTAAAAATAGGAACTTCCTTTAAACATATATCAGAAAATATTAGCACAGCACGAGGGGCTTTCTTCCTCCCGTACTTTCAATTGTAACTAGCACATCTGTCCTGGTACCATATTTTGGAGCAATATATCACACCTTCATTTTCATAAAGGAAAATTTGCACTTAAGCACCAGTCACTTACACTACTAATCCATTATCAGAATGCCACGGAACTCATAATGCCCTGGCATAATCCATCAATGGAGCACGTGCACTGTTGAAGTGTTTCTACAAGGTCCCTTAATAAGCAGAGGGGATTTCTGCCTTCCAAAAGAAAATACATTTTACATTTTTCAAGAAAATATGATTTTTTTTCCCCCTGAAATTATATAAACTTTCAGGGAGATGCAGAATTTATATTACATCACTATTTGTTTTATGAGGTAATTTCAGACTCATTTGAAAATAAATTGTTCCAAAATCCAGATCTGGCATTAAAGGTAAACATAAATATTTGAAAAACAGATAATTAAAACCATAGTGGAAAATGTCAGAGCTTCATATAATGAAAGATGTGAGAAGCTGTGTTCTCTCCCTATTTCTCTTACTTCATATATTATCATCCTCATCTGAATGCCTGAAAACATAGATACTTTCAACTCAACCACAGTCTTGTGCAGTGGGGATTGTTAGTCTTATTCTTGTCTTTTTCACTTTCTAGGTCAGAAGAAACTCTGGCAGATACTTTAAAACAGATGCCTTAAAGACTGCAATGTGCTTTGTCTTATCATTCATTCTGGGTACATTTATAAAAATGGATGAAATAGCCAAGTCCTGAATCCCAGCTTGGAGAGGAGCTTTCTTCGCTTCCCCTCACGCTTTCCCGTTGTGGCATATCCATGGCAGTGGCTTGTCCAGGGACCCCCCCAGCCTGCTCCAAGCAAGGTCACCGAGTACCAGAAAGAGCCCGGCCAGTGCAGCATGGGTCTCCCTTCTGGCCAATTTGCTCTGCTCCAGTAAACTGCTCCCACCACCCAAACCGGTTTGGGTATCTTTGCATTGTACTTCATCCCGTATAGGTTTTTGCAGCTGACACAAGCATCTGCTCCCTCAGCTCGTGAGTCAACGCTGTTTTGCATTCTGCACTTGGTTTTGCTTATGCTGGTTTTGCGCAGTTGCAATTCAGTGGCATTACTCCTGAGGCTAACGAGGCACGGAGATAAAGGCATCTTTACTTCAAGATGAATGCGGATATGGATCCACAGCCTCCTAATAAGGCAGCTGTGGAAATGTCATAAATTAGGCTGACTATTCTCAAACCATGTTTATTAAAAATGCTGATATATCCACAAGGAATGTTTGATTCCTCGACTTCTTAAGGAGAAAGATGGACCCATAGAGGTGTGCTGCTTCCCTGGATAACATCAATTAAACAGCATATCCAGCTGCTCCGAATTCCTGTCTCTGACAGGGGATTTTAAGACAGCTTAATTGAGTCTACTACTGAGCGTCAAGCATGCCTGGGGTAAAGGATGCCCTCCAGTACAAAGGTTTCTGTCTGTACATGGGGTTTTCTGAACTGGTGAAAGCTGTGTCTGCGTTCCTTCTGTGTCCAAATCAGAAAACACTAAGCTATGTAGGAACAGGAGCTCCTCAAACCTCCAGCACTGACGAGATGATACTAAAATTTTGTATGACAATGGCTTCCTCAGCATAGAGGCTTACCGGTTCCTGTACAGAAGAAGGAAAGGAAACAGACCCACCAGCCCAAGTTTGTGCCTGTCAGAGGTCTGTGGAAGGGTGCAATGAGCCAGGCATCCCTCTGCAGGCCCCTGGTCCTGAGGGATGTCAGGGCAGGTGGCGGCAGGCGTGGAGATGTGCCTCAGCATTGAGATGTGATGTTGTGCTTTTGTAATACAACAGCTCTGGGTCCCTGGGACTGAAAGGCTTATTTTGCTGAACATTGAACTATGTTAGAGTTGGTTCCTACCTCAAGGAAATTCCCACTGGTGGTGAAGAGGAGAGAGACTGTGGGAGGCAAAGGGCAGGATGGGGGCGAGGAGTGACTCTGTGGCACAGCCTGGGCTGGGACTCAGGCGACCTGAACTCCTGTCCCCATTCACCAGGGCAAATACTCAGCATTCTTCATGTGGCTCTTCCAGAGAAGTGATGTTGCAGCACCAAACAGAGACCAGTGCTTTGCCTCTTTTTCCTCTAAAACACTGGATAGCTTTAGAAATGTTCGTGGCTTGCACGGTAACATGTAGCACACTGCCAAAAGAATTATCTGCTGATTTAAAAGCAAAGAGCCCCCTTTATTTTTCTGTTCTTCTGACAGCCGGAGCTAGGAACTGACACATTACTATTCTGCGAGAAGAACTGAGGAAATTAGGGGAATATATGTAATTTCAAAGAAGCCTCAAAAAGACTTCTTGCTGCTTTTCTACACACACACGCGCGCTTGCAATAAACAAAAGTGCGTTTTATCACTTGTGATATGTTCTCTCAAAAGAGGACAGAAGACATATATGGTCCTTGACCACCTTTTTATTACAGTATTTACTATTGTGTATGCATACACATGAGGGTATAGAGACTGGCTGGCCTATCAAAAGTACGAGGGAAAGACTTGGACTTCATTGCTGAGCTCCCAGCAAGCTACTGGCTGCCACTGGGAATTTATTTCTCCTCTCTGTAGCTTTTCTTTTTCTCCTCAAATCTTCAGCTAGGCAAAGAAATTAATGATTATTTAATGATGAGTGTTTTTAAGCCCAGTGGTTCATCATTTAACCTCCAGAGCAAAATCATGCCTTATATGAAGAACAACTCCAATAAGGACCAATAGACTCAGTGAGCTCCAAACGACGAAGTTAAGCAACCTGTTAACATCTTGTCCAAAGTGGACTATTTTGCGTGAACAGCACACGGCAGGAAAATTCAGAAATCTTTGGGCAATGGCTTCAGGCAAATATGAAACTTGGGTGATTTGCAACCTAACTGAGGCCGGGTGAGGTACCTGGGAGCACCTCCCCAGAGCCTGTGTGTTGCGCCTTGGGGAATTCCACACCAGTGACAAACACTTCCCCTTTTAACCCAAATGCCTAATTTCTATAGATTGCATGGATAATCTTCCATAGCATCGGAAAAATAGACCTCGTACCATTCATCTCTTTCTCAGAAACTCTAAGTTGGGTTTTTTTTCTTTTTTTTTTTTTTTCTCCTATTAATACTTTTTCAGCTGGGGTATCCATAAATTCAGTTTAATTTTATCTAAGTGAATTTCTTTCTTTGGATCCATCCGTCTCGCACACTGCAGTACAGTGTACAGATAGCAAGATTAGTTTTGTGTCAGCTATGCCCAGTACAGCAGTTTAGCCACTGGAACAAACGATGCTGCACAAATTTACTGCATCGAAAGTCTGTGAGTATGACTATGTCACGCTGAAGTTTATTTCAGACACACTTTCTCCTGTCATCTCTTTCATTGTGCATTTTGGTTTTGCTTTGTCAGATCTCATTAGCTGTTATTACTGAAATCATATTAATTTATGTTGAAATTTAGGCTCTTGTAGAGCCAGAACTTTCCAGCACCACACACATTATACCACCAGCAATACTAAGAAAATTGCCTGCAAGCATATCACCAAACAACAGCATTATTCTGTTTGTAAAACTAGATTCAGATAGATAAGATAGATAGACAGATACAGAGCTTTTAGAGGCATGATAGCATTGGGTGAATCCTCTTCTGTGGCAGCACAGTACATAAACCAGTCAATTTATTTTCCCTGGAAAAGCTCTCCTGAACCTACATTACCTGAGTTGGAGAGTGTTAGTAATGAATGTTCTTAATTTGAAGTTGAAATACCTTTGATCATACAAGAAAATGAGATCCTTGAAGATGAAAGAACTCTCTGCTGCTAGATAACTGGCAGAGCCTGTGAAAATAATGATCACTTGCATTTAGCTACAGAAAAGGGACTCCAAGCTTGAAGTGAATTAATAATGACACCCATAACATTCACAAAAATGCCTCTAATGACATCTGTGATTTCCAACATGAAGTATCTTTTGAGAAGATGGAGATAGGTTGGCACAAAGGGAGCACAGAAAGGACCCCCTGCAAACTGTCCACTGTCTGACTTGGTGGGCGCTTCAGAGCCAACAGGACACAGGTGAGGAGGGGAGCAGAAAGCTGAAGTGGGTGCCCACAGGGGATTTAGGTCAGTATGCTTACAGGTTTCACCTCCTCATTTATTGATAACCTGCAAATGTTTGTTTTGCAACAGTAATAAGGTCATTAGGCCTTCAACTTGTGGACCTCCTCACAGCGCCGCCATCTGGAAAATGTCTCTGCTTGGCAAACCATCCTTCCTTGCATGCAAGCCCTCCCTTCCCCATTGCTGCCTCTTGGTGAGGGGGTCCTGTTAGTGAGGCAGGGACACTGGCTAGGAAATGGGGTACTGATATAAATTAGTATCGTCAGGAGCAGCTGCACAGTGCCAGGAGAGCACTGCTGTGGAGCACACCAGTCTGAGGCATGGCATGGCTCACCCTGCCTCTGCCGTGGCACCCATGCCCGCCGCGCTCCCAGGGCAGTGCAGCCTGGCACATGGGATCTCACGTCGCTGCCCCTGACATTTGAAGCGGCGCTGTGAGATGGAAGCTATTTACAATGAAGACATCTTCCTGCTTTTAATGAAACAATCACGGCTTTCCTCTCCTCTGCTGTTACTTGAGTAGAAAGTCCTCTCCAGACTGGGGAGAGCTGGGTGCCGTGCAGGTGTTTGTGCCCACTGCAGCGTTTCATTGCATGCTGGTAGGAAACATTTTTCTCAAGAACTCGTCTGTTCCTCTTGTTTATTCCTCCTCCATCATTGTAATCATTTATTTATGATATTTTTGTTTTCCTTTGAGATGCCCAGCACAGAACTTGCAGTTCATGAGTATGGGCAAAAAGAGAGAATTTGTAGTCAGATTCGTGACCTGTCCTTTGAGGACTATAGCCTTTCTTTTGGTGTTATTTTGGCAATCCACAGGGTCCTGTGAGCTGTTGTACTTTTTCTCTAACAGTGCTGGAGGCTCCAACCCCAACTTATGGCAGGGTTTGGGAGAAGGCCCTGTGACGGCAGCTTTGCTGGTATTTTTTGTAGTTGCTGCACTGAAAGAGTGTCCCCTGGGATAAATCAGAGGATTTTACAATACTTGTACTGCCTCCAGCCCATCTACTGGCAAATAATAGCATGAACCTAATGCTGGCAATCCAGAAAAGTAATGGAAAAGTGCAGAAGACGTATAAAGGTAAGTGCCTTCTTGTCCTGAAAAAAACCTTGTTGATCTGCAACAAAGACAGACAACCTGAAAGCTGCAGAGGAACCAAAAGGACGGGTGATTTCTGAATTTCCATCACACTTCCCAGTGTATCCCTGAAAAGACAGAAGCACTGCATCACCCTTTTCTATCTGTAAGAGGGGATTGATTTCTAATATTCCTCTTGTACTCCCTTCACTACCCTCTTTCTGCCGTGGAAATACGTGGATACACACACACTAGCTGAATATACCAATATATACCAATGTAGCCTATATAAACACATATACCATGTGCTATACAATATGGAATACTCATAATACCCAAAATCACATGGGCCTGTGGAGTGGCACAAGGGATTCTCCCCCAGGAGCTGGACCCTGATGCTGCTGAAGGCTCTGCCATCCCAGGAAGTCTCAAGCTGGAGACTTTGCACACCAGCTCTTATGTGCTGAAGGATTAGCAGCCTAGTAGCAGCATTTCATGTGCTATCAATACAGGATGGTTTTGGCATTGACTTTCCTCTCACCCAATAATAGCTGATTCGGTAGTGGCAGCCCCCCTCCCATTAATAGAGGCTACCATGGCAAATGAATCATGAGTCCCTACATGAATATGTTTATCAGCCCTGGTCTTTAATAGTTAAAAATAGATGGGCATGCTTTGTATTCCACCGGCATGAGGCAGGTAGACGATGACTGAATGCAGCTGGGAATTCATCTCACCTAGTTCGAGGGAGATGTATTATTCATGTGTAGTCAATGAGAAGGATGAGTAGTCAAGCTTGAGAGTCCATTAAAAAAACAAATGCGGATCCGTGCAAGCTAAATTGGTTGGAGCTACTTCGTGTTTTTCCAGACTGTGGCTACAATGAGTGGCTCTGACTGAAGTCAGAACTCGTGATCCTTCTGAGGAGCCTCTGGGACTGGAAGGCTGGTGACAGTGGGAGACAGAGAGTCCTTGCACATAACAAAAACTGTAAAGAGAGTAAGGCATGACTGCCCATGGTTGCCTGAAGCCATTAAATTTAAATGAAGTGTAAATAAAGTTAAACCTAAAGGATTAAAGAAGGTCAAGAACTGTCAATTCAATATTGGCAACAGAGCAGACGCGTTCAGGCAGCGTCAGGTTTTGAAGCTATCTATGAGGATCAGGAGTCACAGAAAATCCACACCAGCGGCAATGACTGTTTTTCTTCTCTCTGGCTTTCAACTGAGATTCATTTTGCACAAGCCTGAGCTTTCCTGGCATCTCTGGCAAATATCCACTGTCACAGCAATGCAAACAGTGACTTCTGGGTAACTCACTCTTCCAGGCCCTGGTGCAGGATGCAGTAGCTGCTTGCCTCCTGGAAGGGGCTGTAGGTGGTCAGTGAGATGCTGGGTCAGGCCTGAAATGACCAGGGCTAACATAGCATGAGGTTCCTCTTGCCTGCCTTCAGCTGCCTGAATGTCAGTCACCTGGGGCTCAAGTTTGGGCACTCCTGAGCAGGTGTCATGTGTCTCTATGTACTACCCTTGGTACCTCCTCGCATGTGACACCTGTGTAAATGCTGTGGTCTGAGAATTGTGTGCCATCCTGGATGAGATTCAGCTGCCGACACAAAGGTGTCCAATGCCACCTGAAATGCTGTAGCATGTCCTGACTGGCCTGGGGCTGCTGCCCCAGGAGACCACCCTGTAGGTCCTGTGCCACATCTGCTAGCCTAGCAGAGATGTCTCAGATGCCCTAGAGTACCTGAACTAGATGCCTAGGTGTAGGTAGGTGATCCACTCCCCTCTATCTGCGCTTGTTACTCTGGGATCCTTCCTCTTTGCTCTGCGGCAACTTCCACGATATGCTTTATCTGATCCGAAGGCAGGGTGGGATGCGTGACATCTGTGAGGTGGGTTCCATGTACAGACTGAACTGGCCCATAAAGCATCACCTTCTCCAGCTGAATGACCATTATCACCCAGTTCACTCTCAGGATACTGAAAGGGGACATATTCACCCCCTTCCAAGTTGCAGAGAATCACTCAAGCCTTGAAAAACAGCCAAAGATGACATGTGAGGAAATTTTTAAGCTTTTCCATATCCATGGTATCTGTATCTATATCCAGATCAGAGATTGATCTCGCTGTGGGTTACTTTGTGTGGCAGGAGTTTATTTTGAGAATAGGTCTGGCAGATGGATGCATATTGTCATCAGTCTGCTTTAATGCTTAAATTCAGATTAGCAGAGGGAAAAAAATCCCTCAATCCCTCTCTGGTTTGTACAAAGACCTGAAATATGTTCATAATGTTGCAACTCTCTGTATGTTCTTCTATCAGCAGTTAATAGTTTTTCCTCTCTTCCCCTCCTTAGAAAACGACAAATCCTAAATAAATGCTTCGACCAGAAGTCACCCTGTGTCACGACAGCTGGTCCATGTAGGAAACATAATTGGATTCACTTTACACTCCCTTGAGGAGGTAAGAAATTCAGAATATAATTAAACTGAATTAATCTGTTTGGTATTAACAGCACCAGATTTAGCTGAAATAGGATGCTATGTCTCATCAGATAGACTCCAGGCTGTCTCAAATCAGCCACCTGTTGTGTCGAGTAAATGATAAACCCTGAAATCCCCAGTAGGCTGGATGCTGTGCTTAGCACACGCTCTGATTAGGACACCCTTTGGGGACAAGGGATGTGCTTTTCACAGGGGTCCTGTGACGGCTGCAGAGTGAACGTGAACAACACGTGCGCCATGTGCCAGCTCATCACCGCAGACCTCTGACCATTCTAGTCACAAACCCAACCCAGTTCCTCACCTACTGCCCAAGTTCCCTTTATCCAGGCAGTTGGGCAAAGACAAAGGTGTTAGCACAACCATACTGTCGGCCACAAACAACAAGGGGTGCTTCGTTCTCCAGAGGCAGGAACCTGAGATGCCCTCAGCACAGTGCCTTTCTATGCAATGTCTGTACGTCATCAAACTGGATGGAGACCAGCAGCAGACTGGTCGGGAACTGGAGCACATGATGTGTGTGAGAAGAAGCTGAGGGAAATGGGTTTGCGTAGCCTGGAAAAGAGCAGGCTGAGGGGCCAACTGGTTGCAGTCTTGAAGGGGAAAGATGGTGGTACATGGTCAAGAGGTAACAGTCACAGGTTGCAGCAAGAGAAATCTTGCTTGGATAAGAAGAAAAGGGTTTACAATGGCTTAGCACTGAAACAGCTTACACAGAAGAGTTGTGCCATCTCCATCCCTGGAGATTTGCATACCTCACTTGGACAAGGCCCTGAGTAGTCTGACATAACTTTGAAGTTGGCCCTGCTTTAATCTGGTGGCTGGACTTGTTCACCTCAGGAGGTTGCTTCCAAAATTAATCTTTCTATAACTTCATGATTTATTGATGCACACCCACACATACACTCAGCGAAACGGTTACATATATTTTAAATGATTTCACTGAGTATTTGATGATTTAATGCATAGTGATGTCTTAAACATCCACTTACCTGTATAACCGCCTGTATCTTCATCATGTGTTTGCCATTCCCAGAGCTACACCAGTTTGCAAACGATCTCTGATCTTTCTGATAAGTTGCAAAAATATATACGGCCATCTGCAGAGCAGACTTGATTCAGCTGAATGATAGGCTTCTTGTTTGTCTTAGCCTGTCGGCATTAGCAGCATCCAGCACCACTCCTTAGTAATCAGCCCAGTTGAGCTGTGGCAGCAGACAGCCTCCCTGTTACTTGTCACACATTTACTTCGTGATCAGCGTGCACAGACCTAAAGCATGAACATGCATCTGAAATGGGCTCGATCAGCTGTTCTGTGGGTGACTGGATGGGAATGTGTATCATGAGACCTGACACTGACCTTCAGCAATGCCTTTTGGTGACTGTGGTACTCAAGTGGTGAAACGGTTACAGAAGACTTACCCTTTGACCTTGCTTGTTAGCTGAGATGATAGATTTTGGCATCTCCCTGCCTGTGAATAGTTACTCGTAAAATATCTATTTACTTTGTGTTTTGAGAGGTAGAGAGAGCAGGATGGGATGACGATTTGACACATCCTGTGTATGTGATATATAATGAAATATCAAGAAGGTTTTCTGCAGTTAACTGATACTAACAGTTAAAAATCTGGAATGAGATATTATCAAGAAATACAAAAGAAATATTTCAAAGAACATGCCTGTGGCTACTGCTGAGGCAACTCTATGGATCCAGGTAAAACACTTGCTCAACAGGAACAATACACAGCTAAAATGTCTGTTCACCCACTTGAGAATGTGAAGAAAAATACTCTCGAGAGTCATACAGTGATTTTCCAAAAGATTTTTTTTTATCAGTATATCTATTAACTATAAAATGCCTAGATGAATTATTTTTAAATTCCTAAAAAGAAAGAGGAAAGTAGTAACCAGAGCTTGCTTCTTTGCAAAACGGATGAATATAAGAAGCAGAGTTTTATTTTCTTTGCTTTCCTATTAAGTACCACTACAGGATTCCAGTACTTAAAGGTGTCTACACAGAGGACGGAGGCGCTCTCTACACAAGGGGCCACACGGAAAAGAGAAGGGGCAACAGGCACAAGTTTCACAGAGGGAGGTTTCACCTTGACATAAGAAAGAAATGTCTTATAGTGAGAACAATCATTGACTGTAACAACCTCCTTAGGGATGTGGTAGAGTCCCCGTCACTGGAGGTTTTCGAGATGCGATTGGACAGGGTGCTAGATAATCTCATCTGGGCTCCCTTTCCCATGAAAGGTTGGATCAGATGATATTTCAAGGTCCCTTCCAGCCTGGGCTGTTCTACGATTTTACAATTCTATTAACTCAGAGGAAAGTCAGTCAACAGCACTATGTACCTATTGAGGCTAAGGACACCAAAATACACTCTTCATTTTGAAAGTCTAATAAAAAAGCATAATCTGACTTTCTTCCAGTGAGCAATGTTCTATTTATCAAACACAAGATGTTTGATCCCCTCTGCTCACTAAATTTAGGAAAATAAAAAGATGAGGATCAGATGAGCAACTGTTGAGATAGAAATTGGTAACAGCAGGACACTTGATTATAGAACCTTATTTTGATGTAGGTGAATCATTTTCATTGGAATACAAACTGCTTAAATACATGTATTTCTATTCTCAGAAAGAAAGAACAGTCAATACAGAAAATTAATTCCACCAAGATAATTTACTTCCAGGGAATAATGGAATTATTGAATTTCTAATGAAAAGATGTAATTAATTTTTCAAGAACTTTTCCTGGATATGAGTCATGTTTTGTAGCTTAACAGTAGTCTGATCACTAGCCCTCAACTTTAGACTTGCCTTCACACGCATGAATAACATCTCCAGTGTTTATCTCTCTGATCCTTTGGAGGTTCCTCTGATCCTTTGGAGGTTCAATTATTAGTTATTGCTCAACGCAGCAAAAATCAGCCTCGGCCCTCTTCCTCCTATGTCCTCCTCCACAATTTGTTTTCTCAGTGATCATACGAACAGCAGATACTCCTGTTACCTACTAACTTCTCCAAGCCAAATCCCACCCTAGGCTCCCACTCCCAGCATTATTTCAGCATCATGGGCTCTTGCTGCAGAGGATATCTGAGTCTGTCTGCTGCTGCCCATGCACACGGCTAACGCTGCTCTCCTTTCTCAGCACCTGCAATATGCTCCGCTTGCTCTTGCACGCCCAGCCTTGCTCTGTCTGTATGCACACAGAAATGCTGTTGCAAAAATAATTTTACCCCAGGTTTTGACCCTGTTGCCCAACCATTTGTATCTGCCAGGGTGCAGAGGACAGAGGTGGGGCTGAGGCATTGGGCTGGCTGGGAACGCGAGGTTAGGCACGGAGCTGGGGCTGCCAGGCTTAGGCAGGATCTGGGTGAGGGCCAGAATGAAGTTGTAGCTACTGCACGGGAGGGGCATGCTCCACTTCCTGTAACTTTTTCTCAGATATAGAGAACAGCATTTTTGTCCACAAGTTCAAGGTCCCTTCTGGCCTACTTCACTTCTGTATTATCCCTCGCTGAGAATTAAAAAGCTGATTTCCATATCGGAGCTTCTATAATTTGGTTATTATTGTTATATTTTCAAACAATACTTTTTCCTTTTACCTGCACAACTCTACAAATGTGGGATACTCCCTCCGTACCAAGCCATGCCATGTTCTCCTAGAAGTCCCTCCTTAATTCTCCATTGTGTCCTGAACTATACAGAAATGCTTGATGGATTTTTGACTACCAGTGTGCTAGCATCGCTGTCAGATACGCTGACCAATATTGACTTATTTTGTCTTTGTATTCTCCAGACTGTCTGCATTTCTATATTATCACTTGTCCCGTGTTACAAAGACCTTGGGCTAGATATAAGGTCTTTACTATCTTTGTATAGCATTTACCACAACAGAGTCCTCCTCTGTGATCAGTGTTCCTAAACACTTGGGCTACATAAATAATAATCCTTGATTGCAAATGCTGGCAAAGCAGCTCTTGGAATGAATGCCCTGCATAAAATATAGGCAAGTCATTTTCAGCAAGCCAACTCTGACTGCCAGCTTTCCCATTTCAAACAGGTAATGCTCAGGCATGGGTTGTATGCTTGTGATTCTTCAAAGCAATGTGACTGTGGAGATTTATACACCTCTTAGTCCTACTTCTCTTCCAATCTGATGATCATGGAGCAGTAGCTGAAAACGTTGATAGCAACTGGGAAGCCCAGCTGAGATTGGGTCAAGTGGCAAATAGATACATGGACTGAAATCCTGCTGTCTGCAAGTCAAAACAATTTTCTTTCAGTTCAGTGAAGCCAAGATTTCACATACAGAAATTCAAGCTAGCAACATCACTAAAAATTGCAGAAGAGAAGGGATGAATTAGCAAACGGTGTGGCTGAAATGAGGATTACATCAGCTGCCCTTTGGGAACCTAGTTAGAAAAAACTAAATTTCCAAATACCTTGTGCCAAGGAGTGCCTGGGAGCCATTTGGAGGCTGGAGGTTGGACTTGGGGTAATGAAGGAAAATGTGTTTAAATAATGTGTTTTAAATAATATGTTTTAAAGTATTTAAAGTGTTTAAAAGTTGTGTGAAACCAAAGTCTCGCTTTCAAAATGCTCAGGACCTTGGATGCCTAACTTCCATGGACATCTTGGAGAGTTTGGAGCATACGCACTTTTGAAAATCTTGTTGGGTACCTACTTAAAAACTTAGCTCTTTGCTAGACAGCCCTCACTGAAAATCACTATTGCTGCACTAAATTGCTTTACAGCCTGAAAGAGGGAGAAAAAAACAATACAGATGGTGACTGTCAGGATTATTTTGCCCAGACATTCAGAGATCAGCATCACTGGTCACAAAAAGATGTATCTGAGAACTGGCAAAGGGTGACTCCAGCACCTGCAGTGACCAGGACTGCACATTTGTTGGGCATGGAAGATTAGCCTGGAAAAGAGATACTGGTGTTCCTGCACTTGGATGGGACACGGGTCTATTCCTGGCTGTGTTAACCCACTGTATTTATTTGATGATAATTCTGTCTTGATGATAATATACTCAATTCACTTTACTGTTCCTTGTGGCCTAAAATCTAGATGCGCGCTGCAGCAGAGCAGTGCAGTAATGAGAGATCTTTGCTGCTAAAGGTAATTTCACACTCTTTCATGTAAGGGAATTACTGTCTTGGGGCTTTCTGCTCATTTTATCCTCTAAATCTAGGATTTATTATAGTATCTAGTTTAAAACAAGACAGTAAAAGGTTACATGTTTGATTAATGAGGTGATGCAGATTTTAGGGGAAAATCAGATTTGAAGATCTGGAGGATGAATTGACACTTAAGGTCTTGAGATACTCCTTTGCTGGCTATATGGAATTCACTCTTGAAAATGTGAGCAAAACACATCGTCTCACTCTCTTATTCATTGCTTGATAGGAATTCAGTCCTGAATAAAGGCTGGCTAGAAATTGAAAAAAGCCTGAAATCAGCCCCTCCCATTTTAGATTCAGGCCCTGTAGACAAATCTTCCAGAGAAAGCAATTTGCTGAAATTTAAAGTGGAAGTGTCCTGGCTCCCAGCCTGCTGCTCTCCTTGCCGGTGGTTGTGTGGGGCTCTCACGCCTGCCCAGCCCCTGGGCGAGCAGCAGAGCCACAGGCTGCTGGCCACGGGGCAGAGGCGACCGGCGCTGCTGGGGCTGAGAGGGACAGCCTGAGAGTAATGGGCTGCTGCCAGACATGGACCATGGATGGGTATCCAGGAGGGTGACGGATTTTCATGATGCTTCCTCTGGACATCACTCGAGAGCTTCTAGCAGTGAGTCAACTTGCCTGGTTATTAGTATTAAAAGGCTTTTATGGCTATAACTCTTAAAATAGTTGTTTCTCCATACTGAGTGTCAAACATATTTTGCAGCCTCCTTCTTACAGCTGTATAAGAAAGCTAAGCCCTCCTTTGCCAGCTGTATAAGCCCACGGAAAGTGGTATTGATACCCTGATAGACACAGTTTTCTCCACATTAAACACAGCAGCTACCAGTGCTGCAAAAGAAAAGGGAGATGACTGCATTTCCCCTGCCTGGGCTTTCTGAGGTGAGCAAGTGCTGGTTTAACTGGCCGCTGTGCCAACTCCTCATTTTCCTTCTCCAGCAGCCTCAGACTGCTGGCAGAGCTGAGGCACAGGGCTGCCATCATCTGTGTCCACAGGTACAAACGTAAACCCAGCCTGAGTACCGAGAAACCATTACTGGATTGCTGTGCCTGGGGAAGGAAATAGGGCAGAAAACCTGTCAAGCGTTTGTATGGGTTTGAACAGGAAACCAAGGGTATCCCTGCATCTGCTGGTGCTCTAATTTATCACCTTTGCACCGCACAGCAGCGGATGCGCTGATAAACACTCGCAGCTGGGCTATGGATGCACCTGGTATGAGAGGCTTCCATCTACTCAGGCAAATCCCAGCTATGCTTTTATTCCACCCCCACTTCACTACAAGACATATATATCTAAACTGTAACGACTTGGGCAGACTTGGGCCTGAAGCATTGACCTGATAGAGACCTCAGCCGCGTGTCCAATGACAGCTGCATATTTCTGTTTTATTTATACCTGCTTTTTATCTTGTTTGCTGCTTGTTTTTTGCTTGGCTGAATTATTTCCACGTTCCATCGTCTGGAGAAACATCCATTGACTGCAGTGACATCTTGCTTAAAGGAAGGCGGTGCTGGGCTGAAATTACAGCTGCTGTGGGGAATCGCGTGTTACTGTGCCCAGCCGCTGCTTGCAGCCAACAAGGTATTTCAGTAACTTCTGCAGGTTTCTCTTTTTAGGCCAGTGGGAACCTGTGGTTACGAGAGAATCTGGGAGAGCTGGGTTTGTTCATTCTTAATCAGAGAAGGGGAAAGGGTGCGAGAAGATCTTATTGCTGTCTTCAACCGTCTAAAGGGAGGTTATAGGAAAGGCTGAGCCTGGGTGGTGGAGGTGGGTGGCAGTGGGACAAGAGGCAACGAGCACAAGTTGCAGCAAGGGAAATTCTGATTCGGTAGGAAGAAGCATTTTGCACCACAAGGGTTGCCAGACACCGGAACCAGTTGCCCAGATGGTTTGCAGGGATGTTCACCCACAGAGACTGTTAAAACTTGACTAGACAAGAGCCTCAGCAACCTGATCTAAGTCTACCCCTTAAGAGCAGAACCTATACACAGCCTTTAGAGTCCCTCCAAACATAAACGATCCTGTGAACCTCTCCTTGCAATTTTCTGTGTGTCTATTTAGCCAACGGTGATCAGTGCTGCTTTTTAAGGTACAAAAGAGAAGAAGATAAGATCTGCTTATGATAAAGCTGTACAGGCACAGATAGACTTTGGGTGAGCGTCCAAGATAGCATGGAGGGAACTTTTATACAGGCAAAAGCTTTCTGACTTGGCATGTATAGTTTCTCAGGATGCCCCTCAGTGACATAGTTGTGACAATCACCTCTGATTTGCAAGAGCCTTTTGCAATCAGCCGCTGCTGGGAGTCGTGAGAGCCTCACCCAGGATGTACCACTGCCAGGAAAAAACCCATGTATTTTCCAGCTTCCAGGTCTGAAGTTACTGTGCCTGCATTGAACCACTGCCTGCCTCCCTGTGCACATTGCAGGGAAAATATACGGTAATGGGAGGCTAAACCTTTCACTGGAGGCTACACTAGACCAAGTAACCACGCGTTGGCTTTGGGCATGGGAAGTGAACAAATGTTACTGCAGCTTAAATGCATGTGTGACAAGCATGTGGTTTGTCAGCCTGAAGCCAATATTCATACCTTCTTACATCCTTCTGAGGATAAGCTTCTGAAAGCTTATTCCAAAACAAATTTCTTCTATATCCAGTATTTATATTGTACAACTTAGTAAGAATTTTATAGCCCTAGAATTTTAAGGTAGACTTTTTAGGTGGTTTAAATTTTTACATAATTTCCATATCACTGTCATACTGCTACAAGTTGGAGGTTGTAGAACAGACATGGGAGGTTAAGTTGCTTGAAAAGACATTTTTGCTCCCACAGAGTTGAACAGTTGACTGTGGCTGGCATATGCCACACAGGGTAACTGGCTTCATCCTGTTCTTTAAAAAGATTTAAATATTTTTATTGGAAGGGTACTAAACAAAGTGAAATAAAGCGGAGTACTGGGCATGTTCATGTCAACAATTTCCATTTACTTCTCTCCATTTGTGTGCTCTTCTTCTTTTGACAAAATATCCAAAGGTCGAACTGAAGATACCTTGTTGTGATTTGACATCCCACAGAAATCCCCAGTCAGTGGACTCCTAGGACAACTTAACTAGAAATTACAGTTTTTAATCTCTTCAGGCTAAGGATAAAAACAAACCGACCTTTTTAGAAATTTATTTAATCATTCCTATAGCACATATTTAAAGCCAAATTCCTCTACAGAATATATGATTAAATTTCTATCTAAATTCAGGCTTCCTCCTTTTCAGGTCAATTAATTCACCCTCTGGAGCTGCCTGTTTCTCTCTGTTGGCTACAGAGAAGGCTGGAGATGATCACCTTTCTAACTGAGGTGCCAAAACTTAGGGTGAATGGATCTGGGCGTAGATCCTCCATCACTGAAGATGCTGCCTGCGTTTCTTGCATCACCTGCCCACAGGGATAGCAGAGACCCGGTGGAAGTGCCCCCAGGTGCTCCTCTGGGAGGGCAGGGAGGCTCAGCGGAACTTCCCCGCAGGAAAGGGATGCAAGGTTAAGGAAGCGACATGGGGAGGGGATCCCAGAAAGGATTGCAGAGAGGGAGCTCATCTGAAATGGCAGAGTTGAGAGGGGAAGTGGGGTGTCTGCTACGGGGTGCCAAATGTCACAGTGCAGCTCCATTTGTGCGTGGTGGACATTGCTAAACCTGTATATCTAGGTTGGGCTTATCCAGTTCTGCACCTGAGAAAAGTACAAAGCATATTTTCAGTGGCATGCGATGATCAGCATATAAATATGTGCATGTAATAATGTGGAATTTCATGGGAACAGAATTGCTTCGTGACCAAACAACATGAGCTCACACCACACCACAGAGTGCCAGTGGGAACTGCATAGTACTTTAAAGGGTTACCTCTGGAATCAAGAACTTATACAAATAGGATTACTATTACACAGAATCAGGTTTTTAATTTTTTATTATTTTTAATTTCCTTCAGACAGTGGAAAAAAAATTAGATGAGCTGACAACTCCCACTAGATTATGATTGCAGTATCCCCTCTTTTCTCTTCAAGTCTTGGGAAAAAGTACCAAAATAGAGCATTCAGGCAGAAGGGCTTTCTCATCAACCAAAGTGTTTTGTCTATAACGTGCTTTCCATATTATAGATTTTATTTTCCTCTGTTGTGTTTGAAACAGTAGGAAAACAGGTAACTGATCTAATGTGCCTTAGGAACTTGGCAAGTTAATGAATTCAGAGAACTTCATGATTTTATGTGTTTGAGTGTTTTTAATTTTAAGTCAAATGCTGCTAGGTTCTCCCAGACATAATTAGGAAATTTTTGGCTTCAGGATTTTGCATTTTACTTTGAATATATCATGAAAAGTAATCTTGAGGCAGCGCAGTAACCTTGCATTGTAATAATGGGCTGAAGGTGAGGCTGAGCAAGAAGACGGAAGATGTATATAGCGTAAGCTGCAGAGCTCTTATGGTCTAAGCCTCTAAAGGTTTATCAGTGGCAGAAATAACTCTGCAAACCCGGGAGGTGTGTCTGCAAATTAATACATCAATACTGTGTACCAGATAACGCACTGGGTAATTTGAAAGTCACAACTGCTTTCTGAAATTCTGTGCATTCACAAGCTACACCTCATTAATATTTATATTGGAGTCTGATAAGACCTGCAAATATTTAGGGTTTAATTAGGAAACATTTTAATTAAGGAAATGTGTTTTTAAGTACTATTTTGAGTTCACCTGGCAGAGAATGGGCAAAGGTTGATGTTCCTAATTATTCAGGCTGAATAAGCACGCTGATTCACAGAGAAATTTCAGGAGAAGAGTGCAGTATAAACCAAGCTGATTGCTCGTGGATACCACAGTAGATGAATGTCCCTCAAAAATGACATCTGAAATCTTTGTCATCCTTAGAATTTGCATTTAATCATTGCATCAATGTCCTGATATCAACTATGGCTGAGGAACAAATATCTGAAATTGTCTTTTGTGTTGTATCAGCTAATCAGGGAAGGTCCATAATGTGCTTTTCCAAGGTGAAGTCTAACCAAAGAACAGCCTCAAACCCACCACTGCTGTTAAGAGAGACGGGTCACTGACAGCCCTGTCACAGCTAGCAAGGTAATGGCCAGTACCCACATTTCCTGTGTATGGCAGTCCTCAAAATGCCTAAATTACCGGCATTGCCCTTCCTGTGGTAACAAATAAGCAAAGTACCCATAGGAAACAGGCTCGTGGGAGGTGACTGAGAATGGGAATGGCTTTGGCCTTTGGTGTTGGAGAAACCTGAAAGGAATCTGAAGAACCCTGTGAATGGGTTCTTATGTGTTTAATTCTACACCATAGGTCATGGATTTTCTCTCCACCTCTGGACACTTCTCCCAAAATACTCAGGTCTATAAGTCAGATTCATAAATATGCAAAAGTAGTGGATTCCTATTTCATGTTCTGATCCCTGGTTAAAGTAATGGAGATTAGGGCATAAATACCTTCTGTGGATCTTGTTTGGATCTTCTCAAATGTACTGAACATGTGTTAGAAAACACATTAGAAAAGAAGAATGTACTTATTCCTTCTAGTTAATTTCCTTCGTAATGATGTAGCCAAAATTACATTTACTGGGTTGTATTAGAAATCTTATCTTATCCCTTTTCTTCATTTTTAGTCACAACAGAAAGCCCATAAAGAGTGGTAATATCTGCAATTTTCCAAAGAGGCTAAACCAGAAGCAATTAGAGACCTTGTAAGATGCCTACTAACTGCAAACCAGCATATTATTGTTGCATTATATCCTACAGGTCCTATTTGAAATGTGCTAGAACATCCACTGAGCTGAGTAAGTTGAGATTCAGAAAATAAATCTCACAGATTTCTGTGTAGTATGAACTTTCCTGGCAAGAAATGAAGGCTAGATGCATGCCCTGAAATACAATACTTCCACGGAAAGGAGTAGCTCTTTACAGGGTAGGAAGTAGTGAAGATTGCTACTGATTCTTTTTTAAGGTAAAGTCATCATAAGAGGATATTTAAATTGGCATTAAGGAATTACCAACTGTGATTAATAATATTATAATTTAACAGAGATGAGTGTGTCCCTAAAACGTTGGGTGAAATGACTGGAATGTTTGCTTGGAGGAGTTCCGAAGCACTTTGTTTATAAAAGTCAAATAAAAAAGAGTAGTATCCCAAATAGTAGTTACAACAAGCATACAGGAACATGCCAGTATTAGGGGGCGTTGTGTTATTAACATGAGGATGGCCCCATTGATATTATCAGCCAGACAAGGGCCATCAGATAGAAGGAGTGGCATGTTGGAAACACCTCCTGTTGTCAGTGCTGCTGCTGTCATTTACATTTTTGCAATGAGGTACTCCTCTTTTATAACTGGAGTCCTCACTCTGTGTTTAAAGATAAGGAAAGGAAGCTTCCAACAAAGCAGTTATTGAACGCTCATAGACTCAGGAAGTTCAGACGAACGTTTACTGAGAAGCACTGCCTGCGACACAAGAGCAGAAAGTTTGTGAACTATGGCTTAAACATTTCTGAGGCCAACAGCATATGCCAGAGCGAGAAGTACAAACTTCCTTGTCTTCCATGAGGTTGTGATCAGCCCCTTGATCTCCAGTCCCCAAAACTGTGAAGGGAACGAACAACCACAGACAGGAGATTAAAACCACTCCTGTAAGCCAGGCTCATCCTACTCAGTACTCTGGAAGAGTAGTTTTTACAACTTCTTCTTATTATCAGGTCCTGAAACACAGTTTCATGGAGGTATGGAATCCCACGTAGAAAGTGCCTAACCACTTTTTCTCAGGAAATCCAGACCATAGCAAGACACATGAGGACAAAGAAATTCTTATCAGCCTCCTCCACATCCCACTCCAAGCACCGCAGCCTGATCTCCCTGTTACAGAGGTAAGTAGAGAAGACACCTATTCTTTCTCCAGAAAAACATGGGACAAGACGTTTTCCACCTTTCAAAAAAGAAGCAGGGACTCCCCTTCCCCTGAGCAGTGAGGTGGCAGTTATTACTTGGAAATCCTTTGTCAGCCGCACAGCAAATCACCCACAGCCCTGTGACTTGCCTGCACCGCAGCTGAGGTGTTACTGCTCATCAGCGAGGCACCTTACAAATCAAACCCTATAGTGAGCTTTGAAACCATACTGCATATCTAGTAAGAAGCAGATAGGCATAAATAATGATCCAAGCTCTGTACATCCCACCAGCAAGCTACCTTTGGGAAAAGCTGTTCTAGTAGAGAACTATATTAAAGATAGGGAACTATGAAGAAGACAAGCAGTTACTTCTTGTTCCATAAATCACTGCAATAAAATTTAGAGATTGGCAAATGTACTGTGTGTGTGTGTGTGCTAAGAAACTTAAGAAACATTTGGTTTTTTGTGTTCTGCACCTTTGCATTTTCTGGGTCTCAAACCGTTTGACATAGCCATCATTTCACCATTTGGCTGAGCTAAATCGTTAGCATGTAGAGAAAACAAACAGAGCTCTCTCTTGGAGACTGGACTCTTGCCTTTTATGTTTTGTTGCTTTTCCTTCATCCAGAACAAGTAATTTGGGCATAGATGGGTGCTTTTTTGAGCATATAAAAATATTTTGGCAAGAATGAACATTCTGACTGGAAAGTGAGTGCATTTTGCTTACATGTTGGCAATGATAAGGATGTGAAAGGGACATGCGACACAGAAAGAACTCATAAGTAGCATGCATTAATCCCTTGAAATGCTGAGGCTGTGTTTTAGAGGTCATGCCAATACATTCACCTTCACAAGACTGTTCATTAACCACTCTGTTGCACAACTGCAGTAGTGGTAAATTCTATTAATGTCCACTCTGTTAATTATTTATGTGACTTAAACTTTCATTCCTCCACCTGAGGCTCACAGATGCCTCAAAAGTACTGTATATAATATTCAGGAGCCCTATTTAGAGCTTGCATGTTTAATGCATGGAATTGCCTGAGTCCTGTCTCTTTTGTTTTATTAACAAGACATAAAGTGAGAGTGCCTGACTAGGAAAGGTGACATCTGGCATCCAGCCCTGGCTAAGATAAATATTTAGTATGCAATAGTCACACTTAATAATAACATCTTAATCATTTAATCTTTAGAGGAGAGAGGGACTGTAAACCAGGTCTCCCATGTGAGTCTTCAAGCAGCCAGTCTTCGGGATCTGCATGTTCCTTCTCTCTGACCTATAAAACAGTTAACCACCTCCACAGCAGCAGATTAGCATTAGCAGGGTAAGTTTTGGACTAGCTTGTGCCGAATGCCTGGCCACTTGGATTGGAGCTATACTGACAAACTAAACAGGGCCAGGGAGTCAGTCTTCCAAGGACCTTTTCCACAGGCAGTTTGGATGTAGCACCCCTGTCTTTGGAAACGTTGGAGAGCATAGCTGTGGCATCAGAAGCTGTGCTATGTTAGGTTTTGGACAATTTTATTCATTGGTACAGTTGCAGCCATGGTACCCTGGACTCCCTTATGGATGAAGGTGAGGTTCTGATCCTTTTAGTTATCTTCTAGACATCCTGCTGGCTTCCTCACATCTTGCGTTAATATTGTGGCATCTTCTTGTCTTTCAGATGTGTTTTGTGAATGAGGGCTGCATAACGTGCAGATTCCTGTTGAGTTGCAAAAAGCCATGAGTCCCCGTAGCTGGGATCTGAGTCCTGAGGAGCCACATCCCTCCCTGTAACATTTCTTGCTTCAGCCAGTTTTCTCATTCATTTTGTTAGTTGCTAGCTGAGACAGATCCTACTCATAGGATACCAGATATACCGTGGTTTGCCTATGAACTCCGGACACCCAGAGCAGGGCTGAGGGCTCCCTGAGGTACTGAGATAGGCAGTGCCAGGCAGTGGAGCGCTGAGCACTGCCACCTGCAAGTGCTCTGGTAGACCAAGCGTAAAGGATTGCTGTGAACACACTGTATGATCATAAAAAAACATGAAATATGTGTAGCCATGATGGAGCTTCTTCTTAGTTTCCTTATTAAGAACCACACCGACATGTGGCACAACAGACCCAGTCTACACTTGGTGTGTGATACTAACATACAGTTTCTTTCTACTTCACTTTTATTGCATAACCTGCTGTAAATCATGCTGCATGATGTCCCGGTAATGCAAGACATTCTCATTTGGTAGGCCATCCCCTTGCAGGGAGTGATTCTTTAGACTATAGACAGAGCAGTTCTGGCCTATCAGCTGGGCAGATAACAAAACATAGATCACAGGTAGAAGAGCAAACCCTTGTCTTATTTAAAACTGAGCCAAAGGAAGAGTCTCACAGATGCAAGCTGAAAGCTTGACTGGTGCTTAAAACTATGAGTTCACTGGTACCATGTCAGGGTGGCTGGATAAAGTCTCTGACATCTCATTATCTCAACATAACGTCGCATTACTCTAGTGCACAATCTGTTGTTGCTAAGATAACTCTTCATGATGTGAGCTGCTTTTTTTTTTTTTTTTTTTTAATAATGCTGCAGTTGCAGATGCTACTGGTACATTAATACACCACAGGGTCACAAAACCTGTTCATATGAACAAATGTAATCTAAACATAAATCAAGCGCTCTCAAAATTGGTACAAAACAGTCTGATGGTAGCTGGTGTCATTACATTTGCAGCCTTTTGGACAACCAACCAAGTAATGCTATATAACAGGATGACTATGTGTGTCATCAAGGGGAAAAAATTGACTTACTCTAATTAGCACTGCAGCAGAAAAACAGAAAGCAGAACCAGAAGCAGCCTTTTTAAAAGCAACTGGCAGTCTTCTGCTGTTCAAACTCTTAAAAACCTTATTATAAAAATTTCCTTTTTATAGTAGGAAATTAGGAATTATAATTTATTTCTAATTATGATTTATTATTAATAGTGACAAATATAAAATAAATTGTAGTGTTTCTGAACTCTTAATCTTTTTATAAATTGGATTAGGAAGTTTTTCTAATACTTGGTATCGATTGATGTTGTTTGTCTATTTGATGATTTACTCCAGAAATCAATTTGGAGCTAACTTACTGCAAATTGGTTTTGAAAGTAGATCAAAGAAGGATTTCAGAATTACTTTCTTCTATTTTCTGTCATGCTTGTCCAGTAATCTGAATAAAGAGGATTTTAAAAGACGACGGTGGTTTAAAGTGGATCATTGGTAAGATATTAGACAATGTTCACATCCAATAGATAGAAATAAGTTGATCCTGCATCTCTTTTGTATTCTGAGGAAAAGATCTGATTTCATCATAGATTCTACAGGTAACAAAATGGAGACCACATTTCACAGTAAGAAAGTGTGATGCATCCAATTTGTGGGATTTTTTTCTACTTCTGAAGAGTGGGAGTTAAAAAAAGTACTGATAATTGCGATTAAAGATGCAGTAGGTACTACTAATGACATTACACAATCTGAGAAGAGTAGGGGTTTTCCAGACTAAAGTGCATTTAGAGTAATGCACTGGCTGTAATTATACAGATCCTTTTCCTAACGCAGTGCTCCCGCCGACATTGTAACTTCATTATGCACTGACGCACCTAACGAATGTACCTATTGCACACAGTAAACGTCACTCTGATGCTGGGCCCCGTGGAACTGGTTTGAAAATCTTCCTCTGTGTGGGTTGAACGATCTTGAAAGAAAGTCAGGGTTCACGCCCTGGTGTGCTTAAAAGGAGGCCAGCTGTCAATCTAAACTGGGAGGCATGGGCTGTTGCAAGCCAGGAGTGCGGTGGAGGGGGATAAACCTCTGTTTGCATTTCAGATTACACTTTTACATAAAAGGCACACCTATAAATAGTTTATGGAGGGTTAATTAATGTAATCAGCATGTTACAGACATAAATAGATACATGCACCCCAACAGAAGGCAGTAGGTGGGGATGAGCTATTGTTTTAGACAGCCTGTTCACCTGGCGGACTTACCCCAGCTAGCTACAGCAATTTATTAAAATGTCTATTAATAATGTAGATAGATGTAAGCTAAATTTATATGCTCCAGGTGACTACAGCATTCCCTACAGAGGTTTGGGTATATGTTTGGATCACCTCAGCATGAGTTGGCAGTAAAAGTCAGGTCTCCCAACAGGGGTGCCAGGGTTGCTGCTGTAAAAAAGGAGGGCGACTGCAGGTGTCTTACTGGAGAAAGGGGCTGTGACAGCTCAGCCGCATGAACACAAACGTCTTTCAGTGCCCTTATCTGCAGCGAGGTTGTGGAGGAGCACTGGCTTCCGATCTCTGGACTGGTGCTGTGTTTTAGCTAGTAAAAATTCATGGGCAATTCATGGAGCTATGGCTGGAGGGACTTCAGTCAGACCCTGCGCCATTAAAGTACAGACATGGTCTTCCTCTTTCTGACACAGGTGATCTGCAGGGTGGTATGATAGGAGAGAAGGGAGTGTGCACTCACCCCAAAATAGTCTCTGGCTTTCTCCTCCTCTGTAGATAGGAGATATGGATGTGAACGGCCTGAGGGTGAGGATGAAACTGAATCCAGTTTTTCTGGTGTATGCAAGGACACACTGCCTTGCAGGCCATTTGTAAAAGGCAAGTGCTGCTCTTTTTGAAAAGAAGAGCAAACTCTTACTCAGTTTTCATTTGCTTTGGGAGACATCTATAGTCAGGACTTACTGTCTTCATCTCTGTACTTCCACACTGGAGAAGACTGGTGTTTCAAAGTATTTTAGCAATATGGTTTAGTGGTGGTTTTTATGGGTGTTAGGTTGATGGCTGGACTTGATGATCTGAAACGTCCCATCCAACCTAGGCATTTCTGTGATTCTGTGATTCTATTTTCTGCCACATCTTAAAGACGAGCACCATGCAGCCTTCCCTGCCCGCTGGGCTGCTCTGGATCTCCACCCTGCAGTGCCCGCAGTATCAGGTCAGCAGCAGTGCTGCTTGGCACGAAATCACCTCTCTAGATTAAGATTGGTTCCCTTGGTCTCAAGGTGTATTTATTTCCTGCGTGTTACAAGGTAGGCCTGCCAGCTACAGGGCACGTGGAGATCAGCACATGTGTGTGTAGGGGGTAGAGAGGGAAGGGGAATGCCGACAGAGGAAAACAGGCTGTGCTGACCTGGATCACCACTAGTCTCCCAGAACACAACAGCTCCTGGTTTTCCAGCTTTTCAGCAAAGCTGTGAACTTGCTTAGAAACATTTTTTCACACGGGAAGTAACTGGAAAAGTATACTTTTAAATTAATAAGACAATTCTACTTTTTCACAGAAGTTTTTTTCTGGATATTGCTAAAAGTGGTGCTGTGATGTCTACCTACATAATTAACCTCTTGCCCACTTCAGTATTGCTTTTGTAAGCCTGCATCTGCTGCTGATACACATGGGTAGGATTAATCCCATTAAAAATGTTATGCTAATTAGAATTTGCCATTGACCTTTCATTTTCACATAGACTGTGGCTTGCAGGAATCTTTTTCACTTATTTCATTATAATTCTTCTGCTTAGTGATGGCTGCACCATTCCTTTCAACAAACCGGCTGAAAAGTTGTCTCTCCTTTCTGTGGGATACACTTGGGTTTCCCACTCTAAGGGGGGCTCCGATCTGTCTTTCATTCTTTCCTGAGGATTACAGAGACGACGGAGACGAGATTTTCCTGAGTCTGTATTTTCTGTGTGCTACTCTGTTAGAGACAAATGTAAAGGGAACAAATCCAAATCACAAACACACCTGGCATCATCCCACTCCTTGACCTGTCTTGTGCGGGTCTTGCCCTCCCCCACTTCTCTAATGTCTGGGGTATTTCTATGCCATAGAATGGACTGCTTCCTGGAAAAACCTTAAAGCTCCATCTACAGTACATGTTTGGATTTACAATGGAAATTTACAGTAGGAATTACAGAAAAAGGCCCACTGGCAGAGGAAAAATGCACAAGATGGGGGGAATAAAAGAAGGTTTTTTATTGTTACTATTTCTTTACTTCAAAAATAAAAAGGAGGTGCTGATATTTTAAAATGAGAATCAGCAGGAGATTTAGCACTCAGCACACCATAAAAAAAACACACAGTGTCAAAGCACAAGAAATAAAAAGGCAGACACTATTCAGAGAAGCGAGTAAGTTACCGTGGAATATCTCTGTAAAGTATAAATGTAGTCCACAAAGCAAAAGTGACTGCTGCTTAAAAAAAGCAGCAGGAATTTTTATCTTTCTTATACTAGTTTGTTGTTATTACACATCATCTGTGTGTGGGAGTTCGTACACGTGGAGAGCTTGTAGCATTTGACCAGACTTGACTGAGTGATGCAAGATGCCTTGCTAGTAGAAGTGAAAAAAGAAAATGTCACAGGGACTCGATGATCCCAAGGGTCTTTTCCAACCTAAATGATTCTATGATTCTATGATTCTATGAAAGTCTGATTTTGGGGGGAAACAGGGAAGGAGGGAAATATATTTTGGAGAAAACAAATCAATTAACCAAAATTCAAGATACAATTGCTAGGAACCAAGCTTTGATCTCATGATCAACAATGTCAGTTAGGAATAACAACAGTGATTTCAGTAATAAATCCTGGTGACATCAAAGATTTACTGCAGATTTTTATACCCCCACTACTGAGACCACAAACTGACCACTCGTGTTAAAATATTTTGAAACGGGAGAGGCCTTGGTTCTCTTCACAATCACAGTAAGTGTCCTGCCCAGCCACACTGTGCTAATTAAGGAAGAGAGAACCTTGTGGTAAAATTTTCAAACAAGTTGTGTCAAGTTGATCACAGACAACACAGAGCTTGTTCTCTAGCAAAGGAATGCCTATTTTGTTTTGCAACTTCCTTGTCTTCAAAGAACAATAAATAACTCGCACTCATTTGATGGTTAGGCAAACCAGGGCAAACTTTAATTACTTTGTGATTATGTAAAAACTAACTATCCTTAAGACACCTTAAAGGTTTCTCTGGGCAGACTGACTACTCAGCACCAGAGCTAGAATAGTCAGCACAGAGGAGATCATGACATAGAATACCCTGTACTTTAGAGGACATAATCAACATTTCAAGATCGCCTCTGCACTTAAATTTTGGCTAAGAACCCTCTAACAGGTAATGAGCTATTCTGCACACCTTCATTGCTATTCTAATTCTTGCTTTTGTTTCATTTTTAATGGCTAATAAAACAATTTGGCTATTTTTCTCCGTATTATTGGTGTGAACCTGAAGAAATTCCAGAATTATTACAGCTCACATCAGCATAAACATACAGAACTCAACTTGCAGCATTTGAAAATTTATGGCAAGTAATGCAGCTGGTCTCAACTAGTATTACTTAACATAATCGACGAATTCAGGAATATGTCCACATACACATGATTTCCATAAATATTTGGATTATGAGACTTTACATTTCCTTATTTACTAGTATTAATATTGTGAATCAAATAAATTTACTACTTGTTCATTCTTTTATTTTATTTAAACCTCAGTGTGTGTTATGAAAAAAACACAGGCGTGAACTTCACTCTCAATAGAAGAAGTGGTTTAAGGTGTCTCCCATTTTGATTCCAAGGAGTTAAATTAGAGGCTCTGACTAAAATTTGCAAAGGTGCCTAGATGGCTTAGGAATTTACACCTCACTTACTTAAAAAAAAATATTCTTTGGACCTTTGGTTTGCGTCCTGTGATATTCATGTAGGAACTTGGACAATTTTACCTTAGGGCATCTCAGTAAGATCTGCTGACAGACCTGTGTGGTATTTGCAGTCTGGTGAAAAAGGCGTGTAGGACAGGATTCAAAATAGTGTCAAAAATACTGAAGAGCCAAACAAATCCAAAAGTCAGACTTGCACTTGCTGAAATGTGCAGTGTGGAATATTCAGAAACTGGAAAATCAAAAAAGAAAGCTTTTCATGGGTGAGATTTTTTCTCACAAAATGGTCTTTGCAGTGAAATAGCAGGAGATTCACTGTCTTAGCCCAGCAGCACCACCTTGTGTATGTGTGCTCACTTCACTCCATATATTGTCTGTAAAGACCCAGCAATGTTTGCAGGTTTTAGCATACATAACACTGTAGCAGCATATTATATCTTGGATACAAAAAATGAAGCATATGTCAGTCCTAGAGGAGCTGATGCACTTCTAATAGCCAGTAACCTCTACATGCACACAGTATTGATATGTGCATTTTTCATACTATCTTCAGGACGGTGTTAGTGACAGGCTACTATGGGGAACAGAAAAGTTTTTTACAGGGGTACTGTAAGCATCTCTGAAGAGTTCTGTGATATAATTACAATGAAAGTCAAAACAACCTGGACTTGTGCAAAGCATTTGACACTGTTCCGCACTACACCTTTGTCTCTAAATTGGAGAAACATGAATTTGACCAATGGACCACTCAGTGGACAAGGAATTGGCTGGATGGCTACACTCAAAGACTTGTGGTGAACGGCTTGATGTCCAAGTGGTGACCAGTGATGAGTGGTGTTCCTCAGGGGTCGATCTGGAACCAGTGCTGTCTAACATCTTTGTTGGCGACATGGATAGTAGGATTGAGTGCACCTTCAGCAAGTTTGCCAACAACACGAAGCTGTGTGGTGCAGTTGACATGCTGGAGGGAAGGGATGCCTTCCAGAGGGACCTGGACAGGCTTGGGAGGCAGGCCCATGCGAATCTCATGAAGTTCAACAAGGCCAAGTGCAAGGTCCTGCATGTGGGTCAGGGCAATCCCAAGCACAAGTACAGGCTGAACAAAGAATGGAGTAAAAGCAGCCCTGAGGAGAAGGACTTGGGGGTGTTGGTTGATGAGAAGCTCAACATTAGCTGGCAGTGTGTGCTCGCAGCCCAGAAAGCCAATGCAATCATCAAAAGAAGCACACCCAGCTGGTCAAGGGAGGTGATTCTGCCCCTCTACTCTGCTCTTGTGAGACCCAACCTGGAGTACTGCATCCAATTCTGAGGCCCCCAATATAAGGACATGGACCTGTAGGAGAAGGTCCAGAGGAGAGCCACGAAGATGATCAGAGGGATGGAACGTGTCTCCTATAAAGACAGGCTGAGAGAGTTGGTGTTGTTCAGCCTGGAGAAGAGAAGGCCCCGGGAGACTTTATAGCAGCCTTCCAGTACCTAAAGGGGGCCTACAGGAAAGATGGGGAAGGACTCTTTATCAGGGAGTGTTATGATAGGATGAGGGGTGATGGTTTTAAACTGAAAGAGGGGAGATTTAGATTAGATATTAGGAAGCAATTATTTACTGTGAGGGTGGTGAGACACTGGAACAGGTTGCCCAGAGAGGTGGTGGATGCCCCATCCCTGGAAGTGTTCAAGGCCAGGCTGGATGGGGCTTTGAGCAGCCTGGTCTAGTGGGAGGTGTCCCTGCCCATGGCAGGGGGGTTGGAACGAGATGATCTTTAAGGTCCCTTCCGACATAAACCATTCTATGATTCTATGAAACTACTTTTGTTGAGACTCTGTAGTTAGCATAAAGTAAGTTTGATCCATAAACAATTCATGAGCCACTGTATGAAACTTGTTCCAAACTTCAGTAAGGCTGGAGCAATTTATCCCATGACGGCAGAACTGAGTGTCCATGCAGGTTAGAAAGTGTTTCTAGATCAAGCCTTAAAACTATCTAAATACTATTCTCCTTTTCTTTTTCTGTTTTCAGTACTTGTCTAGCCCAGTTTGCAATCTCTACTTTTAGAGTTGGATTACAGATGCCAAGTGCAGACTGAGGACATACCTTAAAGCCCTGTGAAAACCATGTTTTCAGTATTAAGGAATCTGAAAATAGAAAGGCCTAAAAGGGACAAGACTGACAATACAAAATGTGATGAGAACTCGCACACATTCAAACTGAGAAATATCTTTGTTCCTGTTTCTGCAACATGAAATTTCTTTGGTTAATATGTGCTCAGTTACTCATTATTAAGGTGTTTCTCCCCTCAAGAGGATTCCAGGGTCAGGATTTTGACTTGACAGGGACACCCCTGAGTCAGCTGCCAGAAGGCAAGATAGAACATATTCCCGAGCTTTGCATCTCTTGTTGCCTGCATCTAGGTAAATTCTGAGCAGTCTCTGGCTTGTCCAATTTATAACCTACTCTGCAAAAAAACCTGCTTGCTTTGAAGGACAGTAAAGTAATGAAGATGTTTAATGTAAGTTTTCTAAAATATTTTGGAAAATATAAATATGTACTTCGTAAATGTTGTACCACTTCACTTTGGCACCTAGGATTAGTAGTCCGGAATGTACCCTACATGCCTGCCTTTATTACTTGGGGTAGAGGTAACTCTGGAAAAAACACTGCTTAAACTGTGAACGTGTAACAGGCACAAAAGTAAGCCCTGCTGCTTACAGATCTTCTCAGAAGGAAAATTATTTTTGGTAATGTAGCTACAAGAAAACATATTTTAAAATGCCTTCTTAAAGTAAGCACATAGCTAGCTAGTGGCTGATTTTCTACCATGACATAGTTCTCTACAAATTAGGGTAACACACTACTGGTTCCATTACACTTATGCATTCTGAATATTCTACCAAATTTTCAATTTCACAATGCTGTCCGACACTAAATCAGTATTTGCTGTTGGGTAATACTCTTTCTTCTTCACATATCTAGAAACAGATAATGTCTCCCTGCATGACTGTTTAATTCAGACACTCTGCATAAAGCAAACTCTGCTTTATGTTTATTTCTGTGGTGCTTTCACACGGCATCTCTAGGGCTCATAGCTCTCAAGGGAATTAAGTCACTCAAAAGATGGTTTGTGGCAGTAAATTCCATTCCTGCTTTGCACATGTGGAAATGGAGGTCTTGGAGAAACCATCCTAGCACCCAGACCAAAAGGTAAGTTGTGTGGCTCCCAGTACTACCATACCCCAGCAACAATTCTTGTGTTTAAGAAGAATTGCTGTGTTAAGAAAGTTCATTTCATTTTGAGCCAAAGGTCTCCACTGTTCTACCAAACATTTACAACCTGTATTCAAGTGCTTTATGGAGTGCTAATATTAAACCTGTGCTGACCGTGAGGCTGGCAAATGGCTATGTCAGGCCATGTTCTTACCCCTGCTGTGACTGCACCTCAGATGAACACATCTGAGTTATCTTGAGCTAGCTGCCTGGAGTGGTGGTGGACAGAGAGCCGCAGTGATTTGGTAAATACTAAATACATTCTGAGCAAACAATTGGGCAGTCAGACCTTGCCAGGGTCTACACTGCCACACTGATGGCTTGGGATGACTGTATCTAGCTAGTTACTAACTCTGGTTTTACCCCTTGTAGTCACAGAGCTGACTGCTGAGCAGACATACCTTAGCCAACATAGTTTAGCATTTACCCAGTGAAAAGAGGCAGTTTCCTACAAACTCTTCTGTCAGCAAACTCAAGGCAACTAGACCTAGAAACTCTTCCAAGCCAGTCCATTTTGTCTTTCCTGTTATTGAATAAACTCAATAGTGTTATCACGGTAAGGAAAATACAACTGCTTGCTTTTAAGGAAAATGATGAGATTAAATCTACATTAGTCACTGGAGACGTGGACACTTGTGTCTGAAATCAAATACTAGTAATTTCTAGTGAGAGGCAGGTGTTTACCATGCATTTACAAAAGATGTCTCCTTTCACGTCAATATAGCTTGCCTTTCTTCTTCTTTCCTGAGCTGCACTGTTGGCTAGAGCTGAAAATGGGCAGTTGTCGGTGACAGATTTAAATTACTATTCTTTCTGTATTGACATTAAGGACTTTTGACATGATAGATTAAATCACCAGTGCTGTTCCTCTGATCAAAAATAAACGCAATAGCAAGAAAATCTGTACATTCTTGTTTCTGCGTTATCACTCAAGGCCCAGCTCACACTGTTTACTCATGCCCATTTAAATATTGAAAATCACGCCCTCTTAAGCTGAAGGCATGTCTGCTTGCCTACAGTCTGCACCACACTTTATATGAGGAAACTGAGTATCCATATAATTAAAAGTTATTCAGAGTCAGCTACAGAAGATAAAAGAGCCCTTTCAAGGGTGTGGGAGGCAGGTACGCTTCAACTATTGCTGTGCATAGCAAGAAGCCTGCCTAGCAAGTGCTGCTTCATTTCTGGTGTTGGCTTCCTCTGTTGCCTTGGCTGTTGGAGTGCTAACCGCTACCTCACTGATTGGGTTAGCCTTGACAAGCTTTTGGATTAAAAGGACTCTGACCACTAGTATACCCCAGGGTGCACAAGGAAACTCAGAAGAAAACCCACTCCTTTAAGTATTTCTAGCTAGTTTTCAGGGGTTATTTGATGGTTTTATAACAGAAAACATATAATGCCGTCGCAAGTGTTGAGGATTGGCTTTGATGGGTCAAGGACACTATAAATGGCATGTTCCTGAACCCTCATAACTCCTTAGCAGTTGCTCTTGACCAAAATGGGTTTGTGACCCTTATTTCATTGATCCTCTTCTTTCAGGCAGCATTGCTAGATCCAGAAAGCCATTTCATTCTGTGGCAATTGTAACTGCAGGTAAATTTTGAAAATATTTCCAAAACTGTGAAGGTCAAGAAGGTAGTAGTTTGTGTGCGTTAATAGTGTGGCAGTTTATTACATGACAAATTGACTAACTTGGTGGACAAGAGGAGAGCGGTGGATATTGTTTATCTTGATTTCAGCAAGGCTTTCAACACCGTTTTTCATAACATCTTCATATGCAAATCAATGAAGTACAGGCTAGATACATGGACAGTGAGGTGGACTGAAAACTGGCTGAACTGCTGGGCTTGGAGGTTTGTCATCAGCAGCACAAAGTCCAACCAGAGACCAGTCACTAGTGGCTCTTCTCTTATGTCACTTGGTTACAGGTAGCCACATCTTATTTTTTTCCAGTTCCAAAGTTTCTGTTCCTTCTCCTCAACACACTTTTCTATGGTAAATTAGAAATCAGTATCCTGTGGCCTTTCAGGAAAAAAAAAAGTGAAAATCTGATACTGGGTGCTCTCTTACAGAAGTGCAATAAAGCTAGAAATACACTCCCAACTCAACTGAGAGCAATTCTTATATAGCTGTGTAGAGCTGACTGGGCAGTAGGCCATTTCTGCCTGAGCTCCTGCTGCCTCTCCAGAAGGACCTGAGTCTCCCTTACTATCATACCTACCTGCCTTTGATACTCTAGAACATCTCTGATGGCATCGGATATCTATGATTGAGCAGATGGATTTCTTCCTGGGTGCAGACTGTGACAGGAGTCAAGAGAGACATTCTGCTGAGCCAGTGCAGGTGTCTACCTAAGGGTGGGTTGTGCTGATTGTCAGGACTAGAGGGGTTAAGCAGATGCTCCCAAGCAAGATCTGGTGCCATGTGAGATGTCCTCAGGTGTCTGAGATACCTGCATAGACTGGCAGGTTTGTCACAGGACCTATGGAAGATCCATGGTTCCCTAGAAGGGCAGCTGTAGTTCAGCTGGGATGCTCTAGGGCATCTCAGACACATGTGTAGACAACTGGGTCCTACTCCCAGTATTAGTCTTGGAGAGACAGTGCTATTGGAAACCACACAGTTGGTTGCACAAAGAAGACGATCTTTCTTTTTCTCTACTGTAGCCCTTCTTCCACTAGTGGTGTCTCTACAGGTAATATTTGCATGAACATGTGTCATCCTCCATGGCATCTGCAAAATCTTTGCTTTGGCTCTTATGTCTCTTGGTTACAGGTAGCTTTTTCTATTCCCCACCAGCTGGCTGGAGACCTTCTGGGAAAGAGAAGAGGGAACAGAGAGAAGAGCAAAGTTGTGTTATTTATGGTATAAATTGCTATGAATTGCCAGATGAAAAAACATGCACTTTGGAACAGCAGAAAGGCCTGGTGTTTGCTCAAAAATGCCTCCTGACTGAGCACATGGATAATGAGTGTCACTGTGCTGCTAGCCACTCAAATGGAAACTGGGACTTAGGGTGGAAAGAAAAAGAAATAAAAAAAGAATTTAAAAAGTGTTGTCCCCCAAGTGAGGCACGTGGGGGAGCACGGACACAGAGCCTTGCTCTGAGGTCAGAGTGCTCCTTTGCAGCCTCCCCCGCCACAGTGTGGTTCAATCAAGTCATGCTCCTCAATGGCTTGGAGATTTGTACTTGTTTGCTTCTTTTTTGTCAGTCGCACACATTTGGAGAAGATGCATGCAAGTGAGGTTCTGTTCTGTGGAATAGGCAGTAGGCAGGCAGTAAATGAAATCTCAAAGCCCAACCCACGAATGTACAAATCAGTGACCTCATGTCTTACCTCGTCCCTTCTAGCCATCTCTATTTCATCTGCAGTGTATGATTTGCTACCTCTCATTTTCACTTCCAGGCTCTCTTGTCCTAACCTAACGAAATGAAAGCAACAGGTGCCTTTTAGTCTACTCAAGTGGTATCTGAAGCTGCAGTTTAAAGAAAAAGACCCTAAATTTTGGTCAAAACTGCTATAATGATGATATTTTAATCTAGAAAATTGCCATCTGTGGTAATTTACTCTGTGCTTTGACGCTGTGCTTTAGCTGTGAAACAGTTTACATCGCCAAATGCAAAATGTCATTAAATACTTATCCTTTCCTTGGATTTTTTTTTTTAACTTAATCTTGGTTTTAATTTAGATTCATTTCTGCATTGGTGTTTCAAAGTGGAAGATGGCTGGAGACCAGTTTTAGTACTATAGCTATAATTTATTCTGGATGCTGTTATAGCCTATCCATGTCAGTAATGTGGTTTCCAGAAAATACTTCAGGCCTTTATGTCTGCTGTGCAGATGGATGGCAGGCTTCATGCCTGTGCAAGAGTTACTGACACCCGTTAGACTCCACACAGTGAAGATGTGTACTCACAAACGCATCTCTGCTTGGGAGACCAGTAACAACCACAAGTCTTGCTGTTTGGCATGAGAAGTGTAAGACTTTTTTGTTTCTCCATTTTTGCAATTCACCTCATGGCTTCTATTGTCTCAAACCTTCCACATAAGCTGTACTCAAAACCTCAGAAAAAACCCACCTCATTCACAACTCAAATAAAGGGATTTTTCTCTGAGGCCTGTGCTCAAGTTATGGTAGAACTGAGGAAAAAAAATGTATTGATATTTAACCTCTGGAGCCACTCAATGTTACTGCTGACCTTATCTCTTGCAGATTTGTGCTGTGCAAAACCTTACTGGCTACTTTTGTTTTTTGTTGGCATAAAAAAATGCTGCAGAGGTTTTTTTACTTCCCTGTCATTTGTCATCTCCCTCCTCCTTTCCACCCCCTGAAATCCATCCTTTCCCTATCTGTCCAAACCAGTAAAATGCCTATTCATCTCCTTTCTCAAGGGCACTAGATTTTCAAATCAGCCTTTTCCTGCCTTCCTCTAGACCTGGACAAAAAGGAATAGCTTAATTTAATGAAAAAACCTGAAATTTCAGCATTCATTTCATTCCACATTTGAATGAATGAATAAAAGATGTAGGTCTTTAAAAAACCAAAAGTGGCGCATTAAGCAGGCAATAGCCTTAACTAGAAGCATGCCCACCTTCTCAGGATAAGCCTGTACCTGCTTGACAGCGTCAGATGCTCATTCTATAATAACAGAGCTGTTGGTTTGCTGGAAACTCTGGCTGGAGTTTAGGTATTTGTATGTGACTACAATTCTTTGTCTTCTATTATATTATTTTTTTTTAACTGGATAGAGTTCAACAGGATAGAGTTGAACTGGATAGAGAACTAAGGACATTGGTCTTTGTGCCTTAAGTTAATTGGGATGAATATAGACCACACATTAGATACATAGTTTGGGAAAGAGGCCAGTCTGGTTTGTGTTTGAGCAGTGCCTAACAACCTATTTAAGTCCTGTGCAAGACTGGAGGGAGGTTTGCAAGTGCTGTGGTAGCACAGATGACAGAACACATACAAGTGCTGTCATAAACATACCACATTTATGTTTTGAGATCTTTTTTTGGGTTATATACGGCACGGTATCTAAGAAGGAATATTCTTCTGTGACAATTTCAAAACATTTTAGACTACTAAATTGCAAGATGATCTTCCTAACCTTTCATTACATGCTCTTCTATCCACACCCACAAGCATATTCTACTCCTCACATGTGTCTAAATCACAATCCTTTGAGTAGATTTGTGTTTTATATGTGATGTGATGTGTATATACAACCAATATAATCTTTCCTTTCAATCTGAGTTCTCAAAACAGTTAAGTGTCTCATAATGAAAGCTCAAACTTGCTTTTAGTATACTGATCTGTACAAGCACTTCTGCTAATAGAAGATGAGTTAGTGATTTAGATTAATTTTCACATTTATCATGTGGATTTTGTAAAGCCCGCTCTTCAGGAATTCTCTGCAAATGCAGGTGCTTTTCGTAAGAAAAATCATAACAACTGCTTGGATCTCCATAAAAATGTCTTTGAATGCAGCTGAAACCACAGTGACATAAACCCTGACTACAAGTAATTAATCGCAAAATAACATGACTAGTGCCCTATCCAAGACTGCTTGCCAGCAAGCTCTCAGACAAGGGAGAAATATATCTATTTTTTTGCCTCATACTGCAAATCAGTGGTTCCATCACTCAAAACCAGAGTACACTTTTTATTTTCACACAAGGTTAGAGTTAAAATGCTATAATGAGGTTGTTGGAAAGAGTCCTGTTGACTTCAATGGACTTTGGGTCAAGCCCCTTGGCCTCAGACCAACATGGCATTTCAAGGAGACTTTTCTTATGTTCAGATACATATTGTACTTTAAAGTATTTATTAGATTGAGGTTTCCAAAGGGTATTCAATAACTCATACTTATTTATGCTGTGTTACTGCCTCAGACTTCTTGTAAAGAAACAGGTTTCGACTGATCAAGAAACTCTATGTGTGTAGGACAAAAAGTTCTCAGTGATTGAAACTAAAGGCCAAGAACATATCCCACTAAATAACCCCATTGACTGACTGAATTCTTGACTCTGTAACGTTTTCTTCTGCCCAAGCATCTGAAAGGTCTTGTTTCAGTTTGTGTGTAAGGGAAGGCTACCTAGGATTTGGGAACAGTAGATAGCATCCATAACCCTGTATTAATTTTTCCATACGGTCACATGCTGTAGAGTAAGCCCACTAAAATGGCTCTCTCCACCTTGTGAAAGTGATGGATTTCATTAAAAATCAATGAAAGAAAATTTAAAATGTACATATTTACATTGATAATCTGCAAAAAGTAGCAAAACAGAATAGTTCATAAACCTAAATCTCCTTGTAGTTTGATCAGCCCTATGTACTGGTAATTTGAGTTTGGTTTCAATTTTTCAGTAGTTCAGTGGCACCAGATGACACAGAAAATGAGAGCAGAGAACAAACACATCTCTGCACTAGTCAAGAAGTAAAATCACTTAGGTAGCAGAGACTTGCCTCACTTGTGTTTTCAGTTTTTAAGCTCAAAACTGAGAAGCTCAGCCTTGTATTCTATTCAGCCATGACCTGGAGAGCTGAAATCACCCCAAATCCATAAGCGTGTAAATATATGTGAGGTGAGATACATTGCCCAGTGCATTCATAGGGTTCTTAATAGTATATCACACATGACATGATAGCACATGTTTTGATCACTGCCACTGTTGCCATCTTGGCTATAAGGCAACAGCTTCTTAAATCACCTCTCACTGATGGTTTTACACGTTTGTGCTCCTAGTTGGTCCTAGGGCAAAACCAAAATGGTGAGACTCTACAAAAGGATATTTTTCAGCCGAGAAATGAGGATATTCAGTCTAGCATTGATACACAAGAGTTCCTTTTGAACTTCTCGTTAAGGGGTTTGAACATGCGCTCTCACCTACCTATCTGACTTTGGTAAGCCAGCAGTGAGGCTTTTATCAACCCATCATATTCATCATTACTCCACTCTCCTCTTCCAGGGGATTTCAAGCATTTGATATTAAATTGCTATTAGATCAAAGAATGTAAATTGCCTTCATGTTTAATTTCTTCTTCAGGTGTCCTATACACTAATTCCACACTTCAACCAGTGTGGTTTTTTGCAGAAGGGGAAGGTCACAGAGAGCCTCCTCTAACAGAAAGCCAGACTACAAGAAGACACAGACAGCTTTACTGCAATGAGGTATGTGCTACTGAGAGATATTTCACTGGATGCACAATGCCATACATTAACAATCTGTCCTTGGCCCAATAAAATAAAATGTAATAACTTTGAAGGAATTCAGAGATACATCATGCTTAGACCATGATGTATCCTAATACTTAAGGCACGTGAGAAATGAGTTTAAATCCCCTCTAGCAGAAGAGGAATCCTACCCATATTGATCAGAAATGCTGGATAAAATTTCTGCTACACTATGAAACAAAATCTAGAGGCAATGTAACTGTATCATTACTCTGTGGATGAGATTCAGTTGCCTCCACATAAGTTTCTGATGCTATATGAAATGCCCAGGGTTATTCTACATACTTTCCAGGTGGTACTCCAGAAAGGTTCAGGTCTCACAGAGATCCTTTGTCAGATTTGGTCCTATGTGGATGTCTCGGATATCACCAAACATATAAAACGACACCGGAGCCTGTGTTGAGGCAATTGAAGAATATCCTCTTGTCTTCTGAGATTGGACTGTTGTAGTTGTCTAATAACACGAGAGTTTTCATGTTATGAATATGAACGCACATATGTTATTCATCAGGATGAGGAAGGAAACAACCTTTTCCCAAACCTTGGCATCCATTCTAGTAAGTTCCACTTGCAAGTATTTGACTTGGAGCTGAGAGTTTCATCAGGTGACAGGCTACGCAAACAGAAACATAGGTGCTGTGCAGTCTTCTGACATATAAATCAAAGCAACCTTGAACCCAACTCAAAACAATCCCCAGGAGTGGCAGGTAAGATATTATTCTTATTGATGACTATTAATTTTAACCTATTGCATTCATTTAAAGGCAAATGATGCTTGGTTACACATACATCACATGCCCAGGCAAGCACACAAAAATGCACATCAGGGAGCTGTTATTGATGGGAAGGTTAAATTTAAGGTACAGACTTATTCCTTCCAATGAAAAATGTTTGGTTTTTTTTCCAGTGCCTGACTTCTTTTACTTTCTTATGTTAACTTTTAAGGACAGTGGGCCTAATTCTAAGCACATTAAAGCAGGTGTAAATGAGAAATTATTTCACTGCATTTAATTTTGTTTCACTTACACATCAAAGCCAATATTACTTCTGAAGGTCTTGCTGTCAGCTTCACATTCAATTGAACATGTGTAGGCTTTGAAATATAGAGGAGTTGAACAAGGCTTTTAAGCAAATCCAGAAATTAATGAAAGGGTCATTAGACTATATCTGTATTCAGAAATTTCTTTTTATTTTTTTATGAAGAGAAATTGTAAATTGCAGAAATTATTACAGGATGTTCACAGGCTTCTCCAGTCACAACATAATGAGTCATACACCAGCAACTCACTTGGTGTGTCGAAGTTAACTGCCCCTCATTACTGTGGCACTGTTATTACATATCATTGTAACAAGACATCCAGATTGGCACCAGTGTTTGCTACAAATAAGAATTTCAGCTGATCAGTTAGAGATGCTTCAAAGAGCATAATCGCTGCCCTCAGGTTACTTTAATCTCCACATCTTTGTGTGTATATGAAATAACTGTCTTCTTGCTTCTACTGTGTGGAATTTGTAAGTTATGCCAGGCTTTACATATACACTTTACATGTAAATGGCACTGGATTTAAATGTTCCTGAAATTCTATAACATTAAATGGAAGCACGTTCTCATCAGTCAATTAGTCCTTGATCTGAATTCTCAGTTTCTCCACCATTATTATTTGCACGGTAAATTAGCCCTTTGAGAAGAGGATGGGGAGAGGCACGGGCAGTGGCTCAGTACTGCCTGATTTCTTTTACAGTCCCTGATGAAGTGAATGACACTGCAGTTGTGTCAGGCTGACAGCATCTAACTGTTAACCAGATGGGAGGAGGATATAAAAGCAGCATGGATTTGGCAGGTCCTGTTGGGGAGAAGCAACAGGGACTAAGAAGACTGAAAAGGCGCTGGTTCAAACTTTTCCAGCAGAAAACCTGGATGTTGCTGCCTCGGGTATGAGGGATAAATGAACTGTTTGATTTTGCCCCAGTGCCAAAGACCATGAACTTGAGTTGCTCGTAGAGCGTTTGAACCTTTGAGATGAACATCCATGGCTGAACTCTGCTCTTCTTTCTCCTTGTCCCCTCACCTTGCACAGGGCGTATGTACTGAGCCCCAATAGCAGAAGTAAGACGCCCAGCTGCAGAGGAAAGAGGAGAGGGAAGCAAGCAAGTCTCCAGCCCTCCCCTTCCCTAGGAGGACTGCCATGGTGCCCATGCAGCCTCTCCCTCCATGCTGAGAGCAGAAGGATGTCTGCGTGAGGGGCTGGGAGCACAACACAGGGTCACATTGCATGTTAGCAGTGACGACACACCGGCTTCATCCCAGCACACCGAATGTCTCTCAGGGCACAGTGCGGGGACTCTGCTCTGCTGGCGCTGGGGAGCAGTGACTGCCTGGGCATATAGGCACACTGAATGCTAAGACATCCAGAAGCACCTCTTGTTCTCACAAGAGAATGTCTGGGTGTGAATGTGGACGGAAGAAAGAAAACGCCCAGTGAAGGAGGCAAAAGATTTTGGCATTGAGAAAGCAAGCTACATGGATGCTGGAACTCACTATGGACTGAAATACTGAGGCCAGGAAATGGAGACGGAAGACTGCAGTCCTATTAACTGATACTAAATCCTACTCAAATGAAAAACAGTGTTTGAAAAATGTGAGATATCGTGATTTTATTTGATGTGAGGCAAAGGAAGGAGAGACGAGAACAAAGTTTTTACAAGCATTTCAGTACAGGATTTGTGATGGTGAAGCTCCGAGAGTGGGCCACAGATTGCTTGGTACTAATAACACACTCAGTTAAACACCAAAATACAATTGCCTTGCCGAGATGTCTTGGTGTGGTATGTCCTAAACATGCTAGTTTTCCTTCATTGCACAATGGAGAAGTGAGAAGCATACGCTGGATTTCAGGCTGGTGTTTTGCTGACAATATAGCCTTACAGAAAGGTCCAAAAATAAGTGCAGAGCAATTTACTTTCCCTGTGTGTAATGGGTCACTATGGTAACTTGTTACTGACTTACTGCAGTAGTCCTCTGTTGTAGGAAAGCTAACAAGCTCACATTCGTTTGTAGCTATTGATATAAAAAGTATTCTTGAGACTGAGTCTGCCTAACCTGTTAGCAAGTTTTTACCAATGCAAAGCCTATTAATTTGCGCATCTCCAGTTCTTCAGGCACAGGGAACCACAAAAAAGGTATTTATTGCTTTATCTGTCATACAGTTTAGTAGGTGTTTTCATTCATGACTGTGCGTCAGTCATGTGCTGCACTTGACTGCATACAGCAACTGTGTGCTGCTGCACTGTGTGAATCTGGGTTTCAGAAAAACAGATCAAATTTTAGGGAACCGTTTGAATAATCTTTCCTTGGACAGTTGGGAAGATGAATATATGGAAACACGAAAACTGTAACAACGGAACTAATTTTGTATCAAGTATCAAACTAATAACTCAGGTTTGGGACTTTGCTCTGCTGGATGCTTTCTCTGTGTCTGGAGAGTTTAATGCTACATACATGCATACGTGTTAACAGCTTAGATTTTCAAGAAGTTTTCTGCCATTCTCCCATGAGGCATTTTGCTTGGAGGGATAATCTCAGTACGGCATCATATGACAGACAAGAGATAAACAGCTTTTTCATGAAGCTGATTTTTGATTGCCTTTTTTCCATATATCTAAAATGAAAGCAATTTGACTGGAAAGTGTAAATCTGCTAATTGCCTCTCAATATGTCATCTGTATTCTCAGAGCAAAACAAATATGTTTATTTTTAGTGAGAAATGTGAATGTAGGCCCATAATAGTGACAGCAAGTGGTAGGGTGCAGGTAGAGTCACAGGTCTCTTATAAACATCCTAAACTTCAGGCTGTGGTCAGTCTTCTCTTGGGTCTGAGTACACAAAATTATCCTCAAAAATTAGAGCTTCCATTTGACCTCTCTGCCTTGGGATAAGGCAAAGTCCTGGCCATGCAGCAGAGTGCCACGTTCAAGTTAGTTTAAGTGGGCACACATGCACAGCACAGCAGCACACACAGGTGCTGCCTCAGCTCCCAGACACACAACAGCAAGAGGACTTCTGTGGCCCCTATCTAATGGGTATTATACAGCTTCTAGCTGCAGCGCTGGATCATTCAGTGCTACCTTGGAGATCCCTTACGGTGGTCTTGGTGCGTTCAGTCCTGCCCATATGAGTGAGGACACGTGCCCTGCCTCTGGGACCTTCCTAGTGGAAGCTGCACCTAACCTTCCATAGTGCAATTCACAAATCGTCCAGGAAAAAACAACCAACCAACAACAAAAAAAATCCCAGTTCTCTGTCAGCTGGCAAAGTATCTGTTCTGATTAGTACAGAAACTCTCCTTGTTCAAGCTGAGGTTTAATTCCCATTCCATACTTGTTTTTATCTATTCAGTACCCTCCTTTCCATAGCTGGCCCATGATGCCCAAGGAGCTTCACTGTTCAATTGTCTTTAGGGTCCTTACACACATCTGCATAAGTATCTCAAGGGCATTCACTTCCAACAGAGACTAGCGGAGTCATTTGTCTGCCACATTACACAGCAATAAATGCTGAAAAACCCAATTTAACATTATTTTGGCTGACCCTTAAATGCAGAGATTGCCTCTGCTTTATAAGAGATGAAGAGTGAATTGTCTGAAATAAACGACTTGCAGGAAAAGGTTTGGAACAGATCAGACCACTTGTGGCAGTTTTCATCCTGAGGGATATGTGTCAGTTGTCTTACAGAAAATGTGCTTTTATAAAGCAAAAAATGTTTGGCACTAAGCCTCAAGTTACAAGCTCCGAGTTGAAAAAAAATCCAATAGCAGAAAAACATTAAAGCAAAACCTCTGAATTAATAACAGCAAGAAAAGAAGGCTATAGACCTAAAGTTTTCTCCTCTACCAGTGTGTTACAGAATACAGTAATGGAAAACTGTTTAGACATAGGTGGGGAAGACATTGTCATTGTCTTTTTATTCTGTGTTTGTGCATAACTGGCACAGTTGGGTTTAATCCATGGTATTCTCCTAGATTGTACCTAGACTCATCTGCTAGGAAGCCCTATGGGATCCTAGTCCTCTGATTTTTCTTGGTCAAGGAACTGGTAGAGCTCACTTTAACATTCTTCTGGCCTGTTTGTCAGGACTTCTTTTTCATAGAATCATAGAATCATAGAATTGCTGAGGTTGGAAGGGACCTTTAAGATCATCAAGTCCAACCTTTAACCTACCCTGACAAAAGCCACTTCTAAACCATGTCCCTAAGTGCCCCATCTACCCCTTTTTTTAAACACCTCCAGGGATGGTGAATCCACCACCTCCCCAGGCAGCCTATTCCAATGTTTAATAACCCTTTCAGTGAAAAAATGTTTCCTAATATCCAATCTAAACCTCCCCTGACATAACTTGAACCCGTTTCCTCTCGTCCTATCACTTGTCACCAGGGAGAAGAGGTCAGCCCCCATCTCTCTACAACCTCCTTTCAGGTAGTTGTAGAGGGTGATAAGGTCTCCCCTCAGCCTCTTCTTCTCCAGGCTAAACATCCCCAGCTCCCTCAGTCGTTCTTCATAAGGTTTGTCCTCCAGAACCCTCACCAGCTTTGTAGCCCTTCTCTGGACACGCTCCAACACCTCAATGTCCCTCTTGTAGCAAGGGGCCCAAAACTGAACGCAGTACTCGAGGTGGGGCCTCACCAGTGCCGAGTACAGGGGGACGATCACTTCCCTAGTCCGGCTCACCACACTATTCCTGATACAGGCTAGGATGCTGTTGGCCTTCTTGGCCACCTGGGCACACTGCTGGCTCATATTCAGCTGGCTGTCCACCAACACCCCCAGGTCCTTTTCTGCCGGGCAGCTTTCGAGCCACTCTGCCCCAATCCTGTAGCGCTGCATGGGGTTGTTGTGAGCCAAGTGCAGGACCCGGCACTTGGCCTTGTTGAACCTCATACCATTGGTCTCAGCCCATCGGTCCAGCCTGTCCAGGTCCCTCTGCAGAGCCAACCTACCCTCAAGCAGATCAACACGCCCGCCCAGTTTAGTGTCATCTGCGAACTTACTGAGGGTGCATTCGATCCCTTCATCCAGATCACTGATAAAGATATCAAAGAGAACCGGCCCCAGCACCGAGCCCTGGGGGACACCACTTGTGACTGGACACCAACTGGATTTAACTCCATTTACCACCACTCTCTGGGCACGGCCGTCCAGCCAGTTTTTTACCCAGGGAAGAGTACACCTGTCCAGGCCATGAGCAGCCAGTTTCTCCAGGAGAATGCTGTGGGAAACAGTGTCAAAAGCTTTGCAAAAATCCAAGTAGATAACATCCACAGCTTTTCCCTCATCCACTAAGTGGGTCACCTTATCATAGAAGGATATTAGGTTTGATAGGCATGACCTGCCCTTCACAAACCCATGCTGACTGGGCCTGATCACCCTGTTCTCCTGCATGTGCCGTGTAATGGCACTGAGGAGGATCTGTTCCATGACCTTCCCAGGCACCAAGGTCAGACTGACTGGCCCGTAGTTCCCCGGATCCTCCTTCCGGCCCTTCTTGTGGATGCGTGTCACATTTGCCAACCTCCAGTCAGCTGGGACCTCCCCAGTTGTCCAGGACTGCTCATAAATGATGCAAAGTGGCCTGGCAAGCACTTCCGCCAGCTCTTTCAATACCCTTGGGTGGATCCCATCCGGCCCCATATATTTCCTGTAAATATAGGTGCAAGAAGGAGAGGCTTGGAGAACAAAGATAGACAGACATGTGATTCGAGATTCGGATGAGCCCTGGACATGTCTTTGCACCATGGATTAATCCTAATATACACATAGCTCATACTGTAATACAGACTTCCACTGAACAGGGAGTTAGAAAAGTTAGAAAGGACAATAAATAGTGACACTTTCAGAAATATAAAAAAAAAGCTACTCTGGAATGTCAGAAAATGCTAATGCATGGAAAAGGACAGAAGGTCAGGATGACACTTTGGCAGGGCTTATAAATTGTGTTCAAGGATAGGACATTGGTAGGGGACACATATTGCTACAGCAACATCAGACAAGTAAATCCCGTGTGCCAGACTCAAAATCTGGAGACATCTGTAACCCCTGTAGAGTGAAGGCAGGTGGTGGGTGTCATATGGCTTCTCAGAAGGAGTCTAGGGAGCCATGGCTTGGAAGAAGCTTCTGTTCCATAGGTACCAAATTCTGCTTACGGAGTAATTGTCAGTGGTACAATGTCAAATATAGCACAAGCAGTGGCCTGTCTTGGCCTGACTTGAATCTGGTACTATTTAATATTTAATTAATCTGGTATTATTTAATATTTTCACTAATGGCCTGGATGATGAAAGATAATACATTTATTAAATCTAGAGACAGCATCAATCTGTGAGGGAAAGTGTGTGTAGATTGCACAGATTGCAATTTTATTCTGTATCTCAGGAGTGACCACATGACCAACCCCGTCATCGTGCAGTGCCACTATCATACATGTGTGGAGAGTCTGAGGCAGGTTTCATCCACTCACTAGCAGCAGTAGTGGCAGTAGGGAATATAGATGGTTGGATGCTGACATAATCATGGCTGCTGTAGTCCCTCACATCTTGGAAAGCCCTGGGGATTTGCAAGGCAAGGGGCTTAGAGACAGCATATGCACTTAAGGTCACCCTGTAAAGGGCCTGGTCATCTGAAAGAGATTTAGAAAGAGATATATAGTGTGCAAGTAAATCACAAACTGAGGTGTGCATATGAGGGCTTTGAACTTAGGCACGACCTGCAAGGACTTCCACAGCATTCCAGTACTTCTGAGATTTTTTTTTTTTTTTTTTTATTGTTTAACTCACTAAATTGTGCTGTAATTCACTTCAAGAACAGTGGAAAAAGAACTACCTGCCTGAGTTCTCTCTTATTTTTATGTCTTCTGGAAATAGCTAGAAAGCAATGAAATCAATGCTTTAATATGCGTGGAAATTTATGAAAACAACAGGATTTAATTTCCTAATATAATTGCTGAATTGATTTGTGCATGCAGCAAACTGTTCTGATTTTCTTAGTGGCAATAATGAAGTAGTGTCTGCAGTAATTTAGCAGGTGTTCACAGCTATTCCAAGTGGATGTAAAAGGTTACCACTTTGATTTAAAAGGTTCATTCAAACCCTTCTTTCACTTTGCAGAAGTCTAATGGAAGATGAAAGGTTCAAGGTAATGAGAACAAAGCCCATTTGAATCCAGGATATAATTTCTTTCCAGAGAGTCTGAGGTTTTTTTCATGCCTTTAGGACATTCTGATAAGGGCTTTTTTTTCTCTCTCTTTTTCTTCCCCCCCCCACCCATATCTAACTTTGCTTATCTTGAAAATGAAGTTTACATTTATGGCTGTAGTATTTTTCAACTGTATTATATCTAAGTCTTATTTTTGTTCAAGAGAGACGAAGTATATTAACTTCATCATGAAACAGTTGTTCTATCCCATTCTTCCATTACCTTTTTTAACTAATTCTAATAACAGACCTATACCAGATTACTAAATGTAGGTGAATGAAGCTGTTAAACTCCACATTTCTTGCTAGATTAAGACATTATAACATGAAGCTGAGGGCACGATTTATGATAATACAGTGAGTCCTACTGAAGGCGAATGAGAGGGGAAGTTAGATACAGACACCTCTCCACAGACTTGCCTGGGTTTTCTCTCTGATGAACAGTTAAAATCTTTGTGGTGAGAGCTGCGTGAAATGCTTCTGGCAACCCTCACCTTTCGGTTAAAGACTTTGTGACTTTTGTAAAATTTAGCCCATGGTTATCAAAGCAGAGAGGACTCCTCACACAGCTAATAGGCAGAAAATCTCCTTCCAACAACCTTCTCCCTCATTACAGCAGAAACGTAAGCTATTTTATCTCCATTTCCGTGCCTGCAGGATAGAAAGGGGGAAATGCTGACAGAGAAGGGTGTGATATCGTTAGAAACTATAAAAGGAGAAGTGCAATTACTAAGAAATCCTTGGAGCTGTGGATTTCTTTAGGGAAGGAAAGATTTTGGTTAAGAACACAGCCAGTCCTTAAGATTCCCCAAATCGGTTCCTAGGCCTGCTAAAGGCTTCTTGTATGATACTGGAAGAGACTCTTGGGTCAAGACTGTATTTAGTTTCTTAATTTCTCATTCATTATGGGGACCTGCATTTCAAAAGAGCCTTTGGAAGGGCCATTTGTTCTTTGTCCTTAGTTTCCCACATCTACCAAATTGGAGCAGCTAATCCTGTCTGCTTCCACAAGAAGGTTGTGCAGTTAATGGGTTGCATTTCTGTGAAGTGCCTGGATATGACAAGGAGAGTTATTACAGATAGGGCAAAGAGAGAAAACACTGGAGTCACTTCAGTCCATCAACTTCTAAATATGTCCCAGAGATCTTATTGTTGTGTACATTATAGCTTTAGAAGTAAAATCTTCCTTTGTTTGCTGAGCACAGTATACGTGACAGAGATGTGAGCTCATGAAGTTCACTCTTCAAACACACAATTTGTTCTACTGAGTGTCTAATAATTTGCCTTCTGCAATCTGCTGAGGATTTCTCATTTTAAGAGTTAAATTGATTCAATCAAGTTAAAAGGAATAATGTATTTACTTCTGTTTCAAACCAAGTTATTCCTCCTCCATTTTATTTCTATCAGCTAAGACAGTAGACTACAGTCCTACTCTGGTATTTCACAGGGAATCGAACCCTGCTCTGCCTTCTGCTTTCTGTTCTGCCAACCTTTCAGGAATAAATAGTGGAGAAAAGGGCATACCAGGTGGTCACCATGGAGAGAACCACAAAAAGGGACTAAGAGGGCACTGTGTTTGTGGTCTGAAAAGGGCACAGATATGAGATTTCTGTGACAGCAGGCACAAAAAGGGAGTAATTAGTAACATGGGGAAAGAGACGTGAATTCAAGACTGGAGTAGTATGTCTGGGTCCCCCATATAGCCAAAGATACTGGACAAAATAACTCAGTTGTTATAAAAAAAATGGGGTTTGAAGGGGAAATCTATTTATGCTGATGGATGAAATAACTTCTACCAACAATAGAATCATAGAATCATAGAATCTTCATGGTGGAAAGGACCTTTGAGATCATCAAGTCCAACCATACACACACCAAAAAAACCCCCCACAAACAAACAGCCTACAATCTCTGCCACTAGAGCATGCTCTGAAGTAGGATCTGGTTGTAAAGGTTTCATTCACAACTCCCCGGAGTCCCAGATACCTTCCTTTAGAGTTACAAGTGAGACCAGAGAACTTGTAGAGATTCAACCCTTAAAGGCACTGTTTCTGATGGAAAATTTAGTGAAATGCTCTTTGCTACACAACTTGATTAGATGAATTTCAGAAGAACAGCACGCACCTGAAGAGTCTTTTTCAAAGTTGTAAGGCTTTGCCTTTTGGGTGGACCTGTAATTCTTCAATTCATTTGCAATTCTGTTGGTTCATGTGGGATTTAACACATTTGCAGCTCGTCACGTTGCATTGCTGCTGGCCTCTCTGAGGACTGAAAAGGTTTCCTCAGTAATCAAGAATATCATTCCAGGAAGGAGAGGGATTTCTTAAATTAGTGGGGTTGCTTACTGCTTTTTCCCCAGGCTTCTTTGCTTTGAAAATGTCATGTAACATAATAAAGCAAGATCAGACACAGCCGTGAAACTGTCCTGCTAGTTTTAGCTTTTAGCCATGTGAGTAGGTTGCAGAGTCACAGGCTGATTTTCTTTATGTCTTTAGCTGAGCAGTAGATATGGTCAGGCCAAGTACATGATTTTGCTGAAACTTTTAAGGTGATGTGGTTTTTTAGGCATTTTGAGTCTAACACTTTCTTTGCACTTTAGAAAATACTGTGTTGCTGCTGAGTCAGGGCTTGTGTTTATTCACAAAGATTTTATCTTTGCAATGGAAATTTATTTGAACCTTTTAAATCACCTCCACATTCAGTGGAACTTGGTCCCAATGATCCCCAAATTATGGAAGTAGTCTTCACGTGGTGTTTTATTTGTTTGGAAGCTTTTTTTTGCATCATAAACTGTTTAATTCCAGCAGGCAGCTTTCTGGTGTGTTACTTATCTTTCCAGAAACATCAGTTTGTCTAGAACAAAACAGATTTGTTGTAGAGAGGATATATTGCTACACTGAAATATAGGGCACAGAGCAAATGATCTTTCTTCTGATATGTCTCTTTATATAACCAGTGTTGTCATGACAACTGCAGAGCAGAGTTGCCTCTTCAGTAGCAGACGCATGACTATGGGCCTTTGTCTTACTGATGAACATGTCCACAATCCTCAGTCTCTCAGCAACAGAAAACACAAATGCCATCCCACTCAATTTATTCGCTATGTAAATGGCACATTACTTATAAACTGGGCAAACTTTTGATTCTGCCAGCACTTTGCACTTCATAGCCAAAGCAGCTTTGCAGACTACACGTGGGTGCAGAAACAGTGATGGAGGGAGGAGCAGAGGAGCTGCCTACAACCTTCTCCCTTGTACGATACAGCAAATGCCCCAATGCGCAGCTCTTACGGGGTGAGGGAACCTACCATTCCTTTCGATTCTCAACAGGTCTACTTTTAGTAGAGTAGAGTCTAGTTTTAGGCAATACCTTGCAGTGAGGACTTTAATTAAACAATAGGCATACTAGGTAATAGAAATACAAGTCTAGAGATTTAGGTTCTTCCCTCATCTCAAGGAATGAACTTATGCCTGATGTGCACATACATTATGTCTCTGTTGTGTCGCTTTAAGGCTGAGGGCATATACCTTCCTCACTCTCACAACTACTGTGATCAATATTTTATTGACGTCTGTGAGATCTTCCTCCCATGAAAAGAAGCAGAGAGTGGAATAAGCATTAGCCAGTGACAGAGAAGGAACAGCCTATGCTGCATTTAACTGAGCTACTGCGATGTCTCGCTATAGCGGACAGGGGTTAAAGGTAGAGTGCTTTGACATAGGGCTGGGAGAAATGGTGTGTTTATAAGCTCATGAGTTAATTACACTTCCAAAATTCTGTTGGATTCACGTTCGTAGCTACACCTCTGGCTGAACTTGGCAGGGTCTCAAAAATTCCCTTGGACATCCCTCCCTTCATCAGGATAAGCAGCATATACATTGGATACAACTTAAAAGGTTAGGCAACATGGGTCAGAGAGAAAACAGGGAATAGATGAACATCACTACACACCTTCAAGAAAGTAAAAAGGTTAAATACCTCAAAAAGAGACCGGTAATCTTTGGGAGCTTTGTCTAATCTACCTCTGACTATGTAAAAAGTCACAGAAGCAAAAAGCACAGGTAATGCAGCTGAGTAACCACTTTTTGCTGTTATCTTGTAATTGTCCAATCACGGAATTTTCAGAGTTGGAAGGGCCCTCTAGAGATCATCTAGTCCAACTCCCCTGCTGAAGCAGGATTGCCTAGAGCACATCCCTCAGGGCTGCATCCAGGCGGGTCTTGAAAGTCTCCAGAGAAGGGGACTCCACAAGCTCCCTGGGCAGCCTGTTCCAGTGCTCTGTCACCCTCACCGTAAAGAAGTTTTTTCTCATATTTGATCGGAACTTCCTATGTTCCAGCTTGTGCCTGTTACCCCTCGTCCTGTTACTGGGAACCACGGAAAAGAGTCTGGCTCCATCCTCCTTAAACCTGCCCTTTAGATACTTGTAAACATTAATAAGGTCTCCCCTCAGCCTTCTCTTCTCCAGGCTAAAGAGTCCCAACTCTCTCAGCCTTTCCTCAGAAGGGAGATGCTCCAGTCCCTCAATCATCTTTGTTGCCCTACACTGGACTCTCTCCAGTAGTTCCCTGTCTCTCTTGAACTGGGGAGCCCAGAACTGGACACAATACTCCAGTTGTGGCCTCACCAGTGCAGAGCAGAGGTGGAGAATGACCTCCCTTGACCTGCTGGCCACACTCTTCCCTATGCAGTCCAGAATTCCGTTGGCCTTCTTGGCCTTGACAAGGGCACATTGCTTGCTCATGGACAATTTACTGTCTACCAAGACCCCCAGATCCTTTTCTTCAGAGCTGCTTTCCAGCAGGTCCACCCCTAACCTATACTGGTGCCTGACATTCTTCCTCCCCGGGTGCAGGACCCTACACTTGTCCTTGTTGAACCTCGTTAGGTTCTTCTCTGCCCAGCTCTCCAGCCTGTCTAGGTCACACTGGTTGGCAGCATGGCCCTCTGGGGTGTCAGCCACCCCTCCCAGTTTGGTATCATCAGCGAACTTGCTGAGGATACACTCTCTCCCCTCGTCCAGGTCACTGATGAATACGTTAAACAATACTGGGCCAAGTATTGACCCCTGGGGGACAGCACTGGTTACAGGCCTCCAACTCGACCCTGCTCCATTAATCACAGCCCTCTGAGTCCTGTCACGCAGCCAGCTCTCAACCCACTTCACTGTCCCCTCGTCTAGTCCACACTTCCTCAGTTTCCTAAGGAGGATGTTATGAGAGACAGTGTCAAAAGCTTTGCTGAAGTCAAGGTAGATGACATCTTCTGCTCTGCCCTCATACAGCCAACCAGCTATAACATCATAGAAGGCTATGAGATTGGTCAAGCATGATTTACCCTTGGCAAATCCGTGTTGACCACTTCCATTGCAGTGCAATGTCCAGATCTGTCCTCACTGCCAAGAAACAGAGCTTGAAACAGGGAAATACCCTTCTGTTATATCCACTATGCAGGGAACAGAATTCAAATAGCCAAAGTGTATTACAGGGTTTCTTGACATTGGGTTTCCATCAAACAGAGCTATATTAGTCTCTGGTGCATGGTCTGTTGTAGCAGGATGCAATGCTCTGGGTCCCTGTGTAATACAGGTGAAAACACATGCTCAGAAATGGGTTCCACTCAACTATCCCACAAAGCCTGTTTCAGAGTTTCCTGCTAGCATGTTCAATATTGCAATATGAAGCTGATGATTACTAATCTTTTTGAATAGCAGTCTAGAAACTTTTAAACTGTGTAGTCACTGCTGACCCTCAACTGTCAAAAGTCATTGCATGTGACTTCGCTGTAGTTGTATTAGTTTGTACCTTTTACTGTTTCATATTGCCTTGCTGCCGGTTTGCAGACAGTTTGCTACGGCTGTGCAGACTGCAAACTTGGGAATTGCTGCACTGTAGTTCATGTGAGTACTGACTAACTCAGCTTTTGATTTTAGCAAGCATAGGTTCCTGCATCTGAGATGGTCATATTAGTCTCCTTTAACAATCAACAGAGAGAAACAGGCACCTCTTCCTTTCCACAGACTGCAAAGGGAGTCAAGAGTGATTTAGCTGTGTGTATCGGCACCACTTACATGAGCTTAACTCCACCCATGACATTACATTACCGTGAAGAAAAGCACCTGGGAAACATCTGCGAGAGCAGAAGCAGCAAAGTACTACATGTCAGCCAAACTCTGTATGTGTTCACCATTTGATAAAAAAGAACTCATTGCATTTTCACATTTGCCACTTTAAATTAAAAAAAAAAAAGAATCTCTGCCAAAGTAGGTATTTTATTCTGTATCATTTGGAAGGGGTTCTGCATTTTCTTAATGCTTCCTCTACGTTTTTCTGTCTGGAAAGCATTAGTTTAAGTAACTACGTGAAGTGCATAGCCGGGGCAGGTGTGCCAGGAACCTTTCTGGACTTGTCTGCCTACAAGGCGCATGTCTTGTCCCACGAGGGTCAGCTCTCATGAAAACTCATAACAGTGACACCTGAAGCATTGAAATCAGGAGCGGAGGGGCCTCTATTCTAACCAGAGTTGTAGTTTTCCCCAGTTTACACTAATTTAATGAATCCTGAACTTTGTGTGAACTCTGCAGGGAAAAGTGCCAATAACAGCTTTGAGGATCCCACGGCACCTTAAGAATATTACATCTGGCAGGATGGAATAGCTCTGAGATCATTTATATTGTCATGTTGGCTTATTTACCTGTCATAAACACTGAAAGGAAGTATTTCTAAGTTTAGATCTTTACAAAAAGCCTCCAGCATCCCTCTTAGAAGTGTATGTAAATGAAGAAGCATATTTTGGATATGCTGTTTGATCAGTCTGCAAAGAAATGTAATGTCGTTCATCCACTTCTGGAAAGAGTGACAAACTTTTCAGGGTTTGAAAAGCCCCAGATTATGGGTATGCATGTCAGATGTGTGGTCTTCTACAAAAAAAGGATTAGATGACTTTTTCACGCTTTTCTGACTGGCCTGGCAAGGCCTCTAACGGGAGAGAAAACGCAGAACACAGTCTGAGGAGTCACTAGTTTTTACTCAAGCAACATTTTCTTCATCAGTCCTTTTCATTTTGTGCTTCTCTTTGGATTTTTTCCATTTGTTGATCAACCACTGCAGCCCTTGATACTTTATGAACACGCTGCTGGGGAAACCGTACATCAGACACACTCTGAATGTGGGAGATGGATCCGGGCAGCTACAGCCAGACAATGCCAGAGCGTATGGCCACCCCACGGTGGTCAAATGTAATTAAAATTGTTCCTCTCCCGCTCCGTGTTTTCAGCTGTGGGGTGAGGGGCTGTTTGGGAGTACAGGGCGGGGATCACACTGTGCCAGGACGCCGCAAATACTCCCTTTGCCTCCACGCTGCTCCTTAGGCCAGAAGGCAGCTTCGGCAAGGCACATGCCAGCAGGGCACCAAAAGGCTCACGCAGCTGCTTTCTATTGGTATTATGCTGTAATAAGGGCCGGTGTGGACTCTTCGACCTACCCTGCCACCATGAGAAGGAAAAGAAAAAAAAAGGAACTGGTCACTCTGGGCCTTGCTCTGGTTTGCTTCTTTCCCCTCAGATGACAAAATGGCCACACCGTGCTGCCTGGGGCCTGCAAGCCGCACCGCCAGGCCAGGCCAGGCCCTCCCTGGTACCCAGCAGGGAAACCCCCCAGGGAGGTTTTTTTTCCGCTTGCAACACCAATTTGCAGAAAAAATTTGCCGAGGGCAGTCAGGACCTCACTTTCCACTCCAGGAGCACAGGCAGTGTCAGCGTGCTCAGTCACTACGGACATGGCTGCTGGGCTGAGGCTCTGCCTTCTCCCTTCCCTCTCCCCTTCAGGGGGCTTGAAACACAAAATACAGCTGTTAGAGGGGATCTGTCTGAAGAAAACTGCACTGTACACAGTTGAGAAGAGGCTCAAGGGAGAAGCTGTAATTGATTTCTTATTTAACCTGGCCTAATTACAGTGATTAGATGTGGCTGGATACTGGTGAACGTCGTGAAAGGCAGTGGGGGGATGGCGCCTGGTGTTTTCTCAGGCTGAGGCAGGGCTGCTGGCACTAATGACAGAAGAAACTTTAACTGCATTTCCATTGAAGCCACACTGTATGAAGCAGTGCTTTGTAAGGCTCGCTGCCGTATCTATTTGCCACCGCTACATGGCCATATCATTTACTGCCATATTTATATGGTCAGATCATGTTGGGAGCAGAATCTATTCATGTATTCCTGTTTTCTTCCCCCTTAGTTTAGGAAATATGGTATTTTCTTTTAACTAGTCAGAAGACACAAGATATTTTGCTGTCAGTGTAAACTTACACAGGGACACTGCTCAGCACAGAGTACAGAAATGGCCTTTTCAAATGCTGGGACTTCTTTTTCTTTTCATTTCTGAGATATGGAGGGCTATGGCTACCTCAGTTTACATGTCTAATTGGCTTCAAACTGATGGTTCATTTGTGTGGCCTGGTGGACAACAGAGCTCTCTGCAAAGCAGAGAGAAAAGTTTCTGCCAAAGAAGCAGCTATAATTAGATATTTTCCCTATTCTGTGTAGCTCCTTGATGAAAAATATCTAAAGCTATGGGCACGTGATTTCATGTGTAATTGGGATTGCAGGTATTGCTTGTGCAGTGTGATCACAGGGAGAAAGACGTTTCAGTGTGCCAACGCTGCCAATATACAATTAACAGAACAAATTAGGTATGCAGGTTTGAAAGCAGAGCCAGTCAGGCTAAAATCTGCTCTTATTATCTCCTTCCCTTTCTAACCACGTTCTCCTCGATTTTAATAAGAACCCCATTGGCATGGGAAACAGTGATGGGAGCAAAACTTGTAGCAAGTCTGAAATTTGTCATGGGATTTTATGGCAATCACTGGGCCCATATAAAAGGGAGGTTCAAGAAGCACCCACTTCGTCAATCTTTCCTCTGCCTGAATTGGCTGGGTTTTCTTTGTAAACTTACAAACAAGAAGTCTAAAATGCTCTGGCGCCTACAGATAAACGACACTGCTGCTTCTCATCAGATGAGCCTTAGGAGGTCAGTTACATGGTGGGAGCTTAGTTGAGGAGTGTTTCCTGCCTTAATGGAAAACAGCTGCAGAGGCAAACCTGGCAAAACTAAGTATGACAGCAGCAAATGTGCACTATATAGGGTAAATACTCACTTCTGGTGGAAGCAAACAAATAGAAAACCTCTTCCTTAAATGCCCCCACAGCCTCAAAGAAAATGGTGTAAACTCAAAAGCAGATGACTGGAGTTTCCAATCCCACCTCCTCCAGCATGAGCCCAGTAGGGAGAAGACAATATGTTTTCTCAGGTGGGAGGCTATGGGATATGGGGGAGTACTATCTACACTGCAGAAATACACACCGGGTGTAAACTCTCCCACCAAGCCACACACTGAGTAAGGCAGCTCTGTTACAGAAGCATTAACCTCAAGCAGAGTAACAGCAGGAAATACATGAGGTGATGTGATCAAAACTTAATCAGCTACAGCTATCACTCAGTGATCATCTGCCTGCTGTCTATGAGTACGTTTGTGCCAGCTGCAGCAGCTCAGGAGGAGCCCGGTAGCGGGAGTCACTCAACTGAGTTTGGCCAGTCTGCCTGGGTAGAAGTCACAGCTGGACAGTGGGAGATGTGGAGAGCTGGAGACAGCAGGGAAGGCCAGCTGGAGCAGCAAGCTATGCCTAGGAGCAACTCAGGGACGCTGTTGGAGGGAACAGTAGGGTGAAAGAACACAAAAGTCTCTCCTCTTAATTTATTAGAAGACTTTTACAACTTTTAGTGCATGATACAGACTGTCTTACTCAATAGCTATCCCATGGCTAAAGATACATATGGACTTTCTTGCCTTAAAACTAATATCCTGACTCGATGAACATGGTCACGCCATGTCTCGCATGGTCACATACTCCTGTTCAGAGAGTGGCAGCTCTCCCCGCGCTCCTTTCCTGCTGTGAGCAGCTACTCAGGGTGAGCTTGGGGGAGGCTAGGCCCCCCAGCGCACCCTGAAGCAGATGTGGAACTCACTTTGCTGTCAGCATCGCACCTCAGGGCAGTTCTGTAAGCAACAAAAAGCTGAACTTAAAGGACTTTTTCTCACTTCCTTCTCCTGTAAGCGTGGAGTAACTGTGTGACTAGAGAAACAGTCAATAAGAAACTCTTCTCACTGTCTGCCAAGAGTGTCTGTCAGTGGGGGCCAATTTTCTTCACTGTGAGGATTGTTAGCGCTGTCCACCCAAACTTGACACACCAGCAGCAATAGACTAAAAACATTTAAAATCTCTTCCAGTGTTGTAAGAATCACAGTGATCCTATGACAAAAGTCAATTGTACATAATGCCTGCCACTGTGAAGCGTAAGATAGCACAATGGAAAATCACTGCTACTGCCAAAGGCCAACACGACCCCTGACTGGAAACAACTGACTTGTAATGTTAAAGGCTAAAGCTGAAATATTATTCTGCAGTAATTCCTCAGCATATATCATGAAGTACAGTCAAGTGCAGACAATTATCGCCTCAGCATAGGCTGTTTAGAAGTATCAGAAGCACAATATATAAACAGAGTAAGATTTGTTCCAGTGAACAGATCCATGATAAACTTTTGCAAATTCATTCACAACACCCGGAGTTTTAAATTAGAAAATTCAGATAAATCAGTGCTTGCAATCTCTTGCTCCATTTGCCTGATACCTCATAGAAATTGTTATTAGCTTCTCTTGTCTTGTTACAATATCTCATAATCTGTGTAATCTATATTAGCCCCATAGGGTCCTTAGTGCAAAAGAACAACCTTCAGAAAGATACTGAGTCTGGAAGCATGCTTATTTTCATACATTGTCTTGTAGATGCCGTGGCAAATTCATAAGATGTCATCTGAAAGAGGGCTCAGTTTGCTTCCAGTTATACAAATGTCTGCAGACCTATTGCCATAGAATTTGGTCCCCTTTAATTTAATTTGAAATAGTAGCATTCTCTGCAACTGACAGGCATGCCTAGAAGCGGATGATTTTTTTACAATGGTTTTATAAAGGAGTTTTTGAAAACAGATTGGAGTCAGTTAATGAAGGTTCTCAAACTAATTTTAAGCAAAGGGATAAATAATTTAGTTTATTGTATGGGTTGATCACCTCCTCCTGACAAGTGTGTTGTGTTTTCCCACTTTCTGTTAGTTTTTACTGTGCAGTTGCAGACATTTACGCCAGCTAGGCTGGTGCCCCAGAGCAAGAAAAATGAGCAATGCAATCAAGTATATTCCAAGTGTAATTTTGTTTTATCGCTCACATACTCCACTTCTGAAATAAAGGTGGTTCAACAGATGCTTGCAGAATGCAGCTCTGTCTCAAAAATGACCACAGGACAAATAACAAACTGTCCTCATCTTTATTATCCTGGAACAGTCACAGTCTATACACAGGACTCTGCATAAAAAAAAAAAAAAAATCCAGAACCTAAGCTACCAACACTGTTTAGCATATCTTTATATTTATGCCTAGACAAAGAAATTTGTAAAACTGTGATTACCAGTACTAGTTGGTGTTACAGGCAATAACAATGTTTTTAATACTGTGCCTCTGGTCTGCTGCTGTGACTGTTTTCAACCGCAGTGCAACCAAACAGCAAGTTTGTAGGACTGACATTTGTGCAAAGAAAGCCCTGTCCTCTCTTTTAAGAAAGTGATTCTGAGCTGATTTAGTTTTGCAGAGGTGATAGACTTCTTTCTCCTCTTTTTTCTTTCTTTACAATTCAGTGGTGATAACTGAGGTTTGTCGAAAAAGGCAATATGTTTGCTTAGGTCAAGGGTAGGTGATGAATAGCAGAAGTACAACAACATTTTCCCAACTCTTTCAGAAACAAGAGACGACAGTTTGTTCTCTGTGTTCTGGGTGACGTAACTAAGCATTTGGATGTGGTGCAACAGATGCTGAGTGTGCACGAGCACTTGGAGACACCCCACTCTGCAGATTGACTGTAATCTCCTACTTGAAGATACTTCACACCTCCTCTGACACGCTGCCAGTGAACTGAGTGAGAAAAGATCAGGGTACAGAGTTGAAGTGAGCTCTCGATTAGCCTGCATATTCCCTTTGCACTTTCAAGGCATACCTAAAAGAGAAAAAAGCCAGATAATGCTTCTCTGAACAGCACTAACTGGCTGATGCACAGTGGTCTATGACTTCCCGCTGACTTTGCAGCCCAGAGGCGGATCCAGTGCCCAGGGGAGCACTGGGCTTTCCTCTGAAATTGTAAGGCTGGGGGATGGACTCTGCCACCCTCCCTGACCTTCTTTTCCTCAAGAATTCAGATAAGGGAGGAAAATTTTCTTTCACTTCGGCTCTGTGGAAGCAGTTGGTCCTGTCTTACCATCATCTTTCACTTTGTACAAAATGTTTGCTTCAGCCAAGGTATAAAGTTTTATTCCTTTGTATCTATGCCAAGTGAAATATCATGGAAACTCTTTTTATGCATTTTGTTTATTAGTGCTGGGACACGAATATGCAAAATCCCCAAACCTATATATTGTTGTTTGCATTTCTGCTTCATTATCAATGGAAACTGATTTTAATGCAGATAAAAAAGAGAGACAGCGAGTTCGTAAAGCTAATATCCATGAGGGTGAAGAAAAGCACACCCAGCCCTGCATCAGCTCAGGCTGCCCCTGCTCAGAGCCTGCTCTGGCACATGCAGCTGGGTGACCCCAGGTCTGGCCTCAGTGGGCAGCCCCCTTGCTGTGCTCTGACAAGGCACATCCATGTTTATAATTATACTAGCGGTTTAGAGGATAATTGCCTCATGTTGTCAGATCCAACATCTTCAGTGCAATCAGGAGTCTCGTAGGCACCCATCAGTCAGCATTGTCCTCCCAAAGTGACTTTTACTTGCAATTAGGTTCAGCCAATCTACAGGTACTCTTTCTGCAGTTTTATTCAGTAAAAATCAGGAGGGGAAGCTGCATCACTGAAACTGAGTAGAAGTGCAAGAAAATGTTGCCATGTGCCCATATCAGGAATTGGGTGGGTTTCTGTGTTACCCGGGCATAATGTGAATGCAAAATAAGAATGTTTCATTCATGGTATGGTATAATATCCTCACTCTAATTCCCCCAAAACTTCTGTTCCTTTCACGTCATTCAGAGAAAGACAGAGCAGCTGCCAAATCTAAACCAGCATAGTTACAAAAACCAAAACCTAAATTAATATCTGGACAAAGCCCAAGTCCTTAAAGGTACTAAGGCACTTAATTCAGCATTTGAGCGCTTACATTTCTGTAAAATTTATCATAAAGCTACGTATGGAATAGTTTTCAGGCTCCAGGATAGCTTTTAATTTCAGCCCCGTGCTGCTCTTCTCTGGTATCTCAAAGCGTCTTCTGTGTTAGAAACATTGATTTTTCTAGACAAAATGATGCAATTAATCAAATGTAGTACATTTGACTGTGCACCCAGCAATTTTAAGATTTGGCATTTCATTTGGTTCTGCTTATAATCCAAACTAGCCATGACTTCTTCAGTCCCTATGGCCCAAATCATCTTAAGGAAACCAAAGAGGTCATATTAGGTTACGAAAAATAATTATTCCAATTAGAAAATCAGGGGGCACTTCTTTGTTATCCCTTGATTGCCCACACAGGAAATCAATCAGGGTGGAGAATTGCATGCAGATAGATTGGAGAACAGTATGTATTCAAGTATGATCCCGGCTTATATACAGTTTGAGCCATGGGCTATCAGTTATTTGGGAGACTGTGGAATGCTTTTGAATACAACTGTTAAAGACAGTATTGTCATAGTTAATGAGACTTCTGCAAATATAAGAATAAAATACTAAATAATGTATGTAAAAATGCATGGAGCTGATGAAATGATTCTGTGGAAGAAATATTTTTACCTCGTTACAATATGATGGCATTGTTGAACTGAAATGAGAAAACCAATGTAAGCATTGAGCTTTTGACAAAACTTGATGTGTTTCTCTGAAATGTCTTTGTTCCAGCAAAATGGTGCCTTGTAATGAAAAACTGTGCCGTGAGATTTTCCCATCAATTCTCATTTCATGCTTCTAACTCTTCTATGCCTTTTTGAAAATTTCACTTATATTGTTCCATTGCAGAAACATTTCTTGTGCTCCAAAAGATATAGAGAAAGGATATGTCTCCTTTTTTATGAAGCAAATGCCTAAAATACCTTCTGAGGTTTAATTTAAGGAAGAACTCACTCCATCATTATGCAGGTTGTGTATGTGCGGTGCAGTAATTAGCAACATGCCATATGAAGAATGTTTCCTAAAAAAACCAAAAGTCAAGTGACAAATTCTTGTGGGTTTTTTTCATAGTTCCTTGAAGAAGGAGGAATGTATTTGCCTACATACCCAAGATACCAATAATAATTTATATCTTCAGTTGCTGAAATCTTCCCAGTGCACGTTGAGCCAATACCAAATGTTCACGTCAGCCAGATTGACAGAGGCTTGAGCAAGCTTTTCTGATAACTCTAGACCCTGAGTGGTATGACTCCCAAGTTTAATGAAGAGCCTCACATTTGTTTGCTCCTCCTGCCCTGACTCAGGTGCTGTTTTGTACGGTTTGATGATTTTCATTATTGACTCTGATTCTGTCTTAATTAGTTTGCAATGGAAAAGAAGAATTTTGGGGAAAGAAAGTTCACTCTGTCTTTCTACTGAAATATGCTATAATGGCTACAGCAGTGCCTTTGGCAGGACATCTGTGGAAGGGGACTTTGGGATGGTGAAGCAGAACCTTAATGACTTCATGAAAGGTATGTTCTGAGCCCCCCTGAAGCATATCAAAAGCCATGCAATTTAGCATCCAAGCTCCTTTGCAACTTTTGTGCTGGTAAAGACTGGAAAATAACTTAATTTCCCTAAAGTTAACTCTGGGCTTGTGGCCAAAAGGTGAAAAGTAGTGAAGTCTTTGAAAGCACAAAGAGTAGCTAAAATCAACAGCCAGATCTTCAGGTAGTGTAAACAAGAATGCAATGATGGAGTGTGATGGGCTGGCTTTGTAGTCTGATATAATTCTCTTTTCATAGCTGCTTTTTGTTCTGAAATGATCTGCTTAAAATTGTTGAACAGCACACAATAAGGATCAGAAACTCCATCAGTAGTCGACTAATTCTTAATTCTTGCATGTAAGTTGTGGTTGCTCATGTGTGCAGTCATCTGCCCAGAATTTAATCACAAAAGCAAACTGTGACCTGTGTTTATAACCATTTTCCTGTGCAAAATATCAAAAATCTGTTTTTGACAGCGAGCTAATAAAGTTACCTGTAAGCAAGAACAGTGCACTCTAAATAATTTTATTGAAAATTACATTACAAATCAAGGGTATTTTAAAAGCATAAACCCTAGACTTTGTCATTATTGTGTTTATTCCCATACCTGCCTTTCTGATTCTCTCCCTTTTCTTCAGCACAGAAATAGCTTTGAGTTTCCCAGTTCTTTAAGGCAGTGTCATTGCTAGCAGCCCAGTACTCAAGAGCTGCAAAATAATGGACTGGTCTGTTCATGCAGCAGGGAGAAAAATGTCTATCTTGACACATATTCTAGTTCTAAGCTTTCTGAGGGATAAGGAAGAAGGAAAATACTATTCTCTCTTCTCCTCTGCTTGGTGAAGTAGCTGGACACCAAACAATTCATCAGTTCTGGAATTCTTTTCCTCCAGATAGGCCACCTGGATGCCTTACAAAGATCCTGTTATATTTTAATGTAAATTAGAACAAGTTGAGAACCTTTAAATATGTAACCCAGTGCTGTTGAATACTTCAGTGTTAGTGCACTAAGTAATTTTAGAAGCGATGGAGATCTTTGAAATGAAAATTACTGGCTCCTGGTTCTGTAAGTGTCATTTTTTAAGACTGGGGTTGACACCAACAAGATATGTGACCCTTGATGGAGATGATCCATCTTCCAAATAATCTTTCTAGACTCATTTTTTCCTGTAAATTTAGGACAAATTTAGGTTAATTGGATCTTCAAATGTGCTTAAATATGAAAATTATTTTTCTGCTTCAGAGGCACTTTTACAGTTCATTTTAATTAGGATACATGCTATTATTCTGTGTTTCAGGTAAAAAGTTAAAAAGCACTTTTTAAAACAAATTCCATAAACCTCAAGCCCTCAGCACTCTGCAGTGCATGCAGGACTTCACACCAGTTTATTAAAAAGGCAGTAAATATTCAGAGCTGTGTCAGGATTTGGCTGATGTCATTATCTCTGTCTGAAAGTGATGGAGAGACTGTGCCTGGATATCGTTCAAGCTTCAACTATGTCACCTAATTTTAAGAGAAGAAGTAGCACCTCATTTAATTGCCTCGGTAAGCAGTAGCTGGCATGACAGCCAGACCCCGTTCAGAGATGGTATAACTTGATTCTCTTCTACATGTGCTTCACGTCAACATCTTTATAACTGATCTCAAGGCAAGAGTAAGGGAGCAGAGAATATAAGCAGCCTCCTGACACACAGCAGGGAACCTTAACTGCTATGGAAACCAGAGCAGCTTAGCAAAAGGAAAATTTACTCGATAGGTTTCTACAATCTGCTTGACATTTTACAGGTGTATAGGGAAAAGAAGTGGTTAAAAACCACTGAAGCATTACCACATCTTCTTCTGCATTTATCTGTTCACAGCTTAGTTAGGAATAGGTTTGCACACAATAAAATGACCTTGACACTGGGTTCTTGGTGGTGTTTGGTGGTGTGGCGTTGCTGCGTCAGGCATTGTCCAGGCCTGGGTCCCACCCCCAGTTATCTTAAAAGCCAAATAAACTTTGCCTAACATTTGCTAAAAAAATATATAAAATAATAATTATTAGTGCTTCAAGGAAAAGATAGTGAGCTTTGTTACTGCATTTAGCATTTGGCTGTGCTTTGACTTCATCTGGGAGTGTTACTTTGAAGAAAGAACTATTTCTGCCTTTTCTCCGCAGATAAAATTGAGAAGCACCAGCTGTCTGGAAAGAAACTTGATTTTCATGATTTCCAGAGCAGAGTTGCAGAAGTTCTTGGGTAACCTTCAGAGAAACACTGACTCTCCTGCATGCTGGTCTGAAGCACATCTCCGAACTATGAGGTTTGTCACCGGTGTTTGGCAGGCTGGATTATTTGTGGACTAGTTATTACATTACTCACCCCTCTGCACCACAGCTGCCTCCATCCCTTTACAATGATGTAAAGTGAAAATGTGCTGTCATGTTTGTCATGACATAAATAGATTTATAAAGAAAATAATTCCAGCTGTCGGGAAAGACTTAAATACCTGCGCTCATGCTCATCATGAGTGATCAGTTTTGTTTTTCTGCCCTTCTTGTTTGTGCACAATTCTGAAAGAGACCTGCCCGATAATATGCAGTACTGGCCATCTTAAATGCCAAATTCAAAAGATACAGGACACCCAGACATGCTTCCTATGTAGTATTACACACATTGCTTTCTCTTAACATTTATTAAAATCAGAGCAGAATAGCCCACAGAAAATGTCATGAGAAAGGAAAAATTAATAACTACGTATGGAATTAACAAGAAGTACCAAAAAGACTCATTTTCACTTGCATGAGCAATACAAATAAATAGTTCATACTGTGAGCCTGACCCAATCTGTACACAGTGTGAGAGAGAATGGGTAATCCTATATATCAAATGAAGCTGCTGGTAAGTGGGGAGGAAGCCGTATGCGGCACTTCAGCCAGCTAGGGCTCAATTCAGGTGCATAAACACAAGAACCTAAAACTGTTTGAGTTACCTTATGATATCCTGGTCATGCGCTATTTTAGGTAAGTGTCTTTTAGCTATCTAGAATTAGGTAAAAAGTTTTCTATATCTATAAAACCCAGGAAGCTGAAGCCATGTGAACTTCTGATAAAATCACATGTATCTGTGATAGCTTGTGGAAAGAGGGGAACACTTGTGCAAAAGATCACTAGATCTCATGAATTTCCAAGCTAGATAGCATCAAATTCTCAAATAATTTGATGTGGCAGATTATCTTTACTAATTTTTCATATTTCTGTCTAGACATTGTTACTTAAATTATAGTGCCCTCAAAACCTAGAGGGTGGATGGATGTTGCTTGGCTATGTATGTTCCTTGTATTTGCACACCTAGCTTTAAATGAATTATTTTTAGGCTCCTGCTTCTCAAAATTGAGGTGTGCAGCTGGTTCTGAACTTCTGTAGTTTTCTAATCACTGATCAGCCAAACACTGACCAGCCAAGTCAGACTCCACCACAGTCTTTGAAGATGGGCTCTAACCTTACCTCCATTTTACAGAGAGTTAAAAACAGAGACATAACAGAGGATAATAACCTGACAAGTTTGGTCTTCAAACTTGAGACATGTCTCCTGTGAATGCCCTTTTCTCCAGCAGACCTCTGCTCTGAAGCCCAGGAATCTTCTGGCTACAGTGAAGCCTCTGCAACACGGTTTCTACTGGCCATTTTGCAGATGGGTGTTGTCTCATTTATTTATGCATCCAACCTGCCTGTTGGTCCTCCCTTGCACAGCGCTAGCACTGTGAGCTCTCTGAGGCAGAGGTTGTTATTTTTGTTCTGTGATCCTCCAGCAAGCAGCACAATGGGACTCTGGTTCATGGCCGAGGCCCCAGGGGGCTCAGTACTCCAAGCAATAATATAAACAATATGAATCACATGTTCAGAAGAGCAGAATAACCAAGAGCACATTGCAGACCCCTGTGCCAAGGCCTGAACTTTGTCCGCTCATCTGTCTATTTTTCTTAGTGACGTGTTTGCTGGAATATGTAGGTTAGTTTTGATACAGAACTTCCTGGATGCTACTGATGGCCTATTTAGTTCCCCGATTATTATTTTTTGTTATCCTTAACCAGGCTTTGATGATTTTCACCTAACTGTGATTAAACATCATTCTCGGAAAAGGAGCCAGCCTACTGAGCCTTCAAAAGGTTTTTGTTTCTCTAGGACTAGACACTGTCATAAGCTTAAGGGATTTTATCTGTCAAATATGGTTCATGAGACAGGCATGGATTCAGAAGCAACTCCCATTGTCTGGACCGCTATGCTTCTTGTTAAGGGCCAGCTGCCCAGTATTATTTGATTTAGATCTTTATAAAGTACCAATATTTATGGGGTTTGTTTGTTTGTTTGTTTTATGAGTTACCCAATGGTACTGACTTAGTGATTAATTTAGAACAAGTTGCAGCACAGCCTTGATAGGTCAGATGAAAGACAATGACATAGTATCTTCTTTGAAGTTTGCATGTACATGGATTCCTACCATCTTGCCACCAGCCCAGCCATCAGCCCTGGGTCCAACCCAGATCCCAGGGACAGTATTGCAGGATGTTGCATGTGATTTGTCCCACTTTGGGCTGCTTGCACACCACCTCAGTCATTCAGTTGCTTAAAACAACTTCTCACTCAGCAACAAAGACAAGACAAGCACTTAGATATATAGGCACACAATAGAAAGACAGATGATTTCCTGTGCCACTGTAAAAATATCAAGGTTAGACTCATTTCCCAAGTGTCACAGTAGTTAATAGGGACAAGTGATCAGGAGTATGACTACATGGTCATATGAGGAATAAGACATACAGGGAACTTCCTTTGTGCCTTTGTCTATGATAGTAAGCCAGATGCTAAATTACTATGCAAATATCGGAGAATGTGCAGAAGCTTATCTTTATCTTCCTTTCTGATATGCCAGGCAGGAGGCAATTTAGGAAGGCCCTCTTTGTTCTTTAGTGATAAGGCACTTCCTGACTTATAGCCAAGACTGAAACGAGAGTTGGGTGTCAGAATACCTTTGTGTCTGACCCAGAAGACCCTTCACTGAAACTTCTTGAAACTGCGGCATTGAAACTACCGACCCATAACAAAGCAAGCTACTTTGACAAAGCTCTGCAGTACAGACATGGACTTGAAAGCACCAGATTGTTTGTCTCAGAGGCAGATGCGCACTCAGGATGTATTTACATGATACATGCCAGGTAGGTATGAGCCAGCCTTGCCTGGGATGAAGCCTGACCAAGAGCTGTACTTCTTTGATTAGTATGGTGCTAAGCCCAGTTCTGTGAGGCTTAATGAGAAGCGTAAGACATTGTCATAGGCCCAGTCCTAAAAAAGTATCTTGGCACAGCACTTCTCTTGGAGTACGGACAGAGCTTCCTCACGTTTGCTTGTGACTCACGTGTGCCAAGTGGACACCTGCAGATGGACTGACCTTTGAGACAATGTGACAAACTGATGTTTGCGGGCTTATTTCCCATACGTCCCAAATACTTGCCTTGCAAGACAAATGACTGTTTTTTGTCTGCAGTGCTCCACTGTGCTTTGTAATACCCATGTTGAGCAGCAGGTCTATAACCGTCAAGACTGAAAAAAGAATTTTAACCTCACATTTCCACCATGAAAATTCATTAGAAAACAGCATGCAAATTATGGAAGGTAAATTTGAAAATTTCACAGTAAGTGTGAAAAGCAGTGAGTTTCAAGACCCTACCCTGCCTTCTTTGTTCACTCATAAATACTTGAAATTAAATGGGAGTACTGTCTTAGGTGAGGATGGTGCTTAAAACTTTGAGAGCTATATGCAGAAGTAATTCCCCAAGCTCTCTCTGTTGCCTGTATGGAAAGAACAGCTCCTGGGTTAAACGGGTATAGAGAGTACCTACAGTTAGATGTATTCTCCTGTTCTCAGGTGCAATCACCTGCTGACTATTGAGGGAACCTAAGGAAACTAGACCTTCTGGCTAAAGTCAGTCTTTGTGAATAATCTCCTGCAACTGCTCAGTCACTCTAATGAGGCAGGTAAGCCATGTACTCTTCATTTAGATCTTCCTTCTCATCCTTGGGGGGTTAGAAAGCAATGGGTTTATTAGTGTGGTTTTGAGTTCCCTGTAACTCCTTCTCCTGCTTATTAACTTTTATTAACTGTACTCTTACATGGGCAACACTCTGTGCTTGAGCTTTACGGGATCAAACCCCAGGAGCAACTGTGCTTAAAATATTGTTTAAATGTTTAAGTCTGAGCCAACTTGCTAGAATATGAATCCCACTGAGAAGCTGCTACTTAGCAAGTTTATGAGACATTGTGGCTTTAAATATTAAGGACATGAAGGCAAAAAAAAAATAACGCAATTGTCAACAGGCCCTGGAGAAACTTGACAATACTGTCCTTGTCCTGTTAATGAACCATTCTTCACTCTCCTTCTCATCATTACAGAATGAATAATTGAGGGCAGCAGATAATTCTTACCAGAGCTTTCCTGCCACGAGTTTCAAATTAATAGTTTATACTAAAGAACAAGCTAAGAGAAGCCGTTCTTAGGCTGTGTTGTAGTGGGACTTGTGGATGTAAACCTTGTGCCTGGTTAGTCAACTTGCTATGCATTGTACTCCTACCATCTGTACTACTGAGGCCAGGCTTAACAAGGCTTCTCTGTGCAGACTATGACCTTCATGTTCTCTCTCAAGAAAGGGCAAAGAAATAAGCAAACCAAAAAGGTCCAGTGAGATTACAGACCCATGTAAGATTTACATCTCTCGTGTATCAATGCACATACCTTAGTAGAGAGTGGCATGGCATGACATGTTCTCTGTCATTCTGCTCACTTTTCTTCACAGTATCTCTAGGGGTTCTCCAAGTGACTATTGTCTTATTATTAGCTAGATTTTCTTTTATAAATTTATCTTCCTTCTGCATAATAGGACATTTTCAGTGATCATTTTCTGTGCCAAAGTCTGAAGAATTATTGCTGTGTATTCTTGATCGAAATAAGTTTATATTCTAGTTCATATAGCTAGTATTTAAGCAACGACATATAAAATTAGTAATATTATGCACATATAAAACTTTGCAGTGTCGGGACCATAATTCTCATTTGTCTTTTTCATGCAGGGTATTTCATATTTAAAATCTAACAGAGCTTTGAATATAGAAGCGCAGGATGAGATTTTCAAAAATGCATGGAACAGCATGAAAGAATTCAGAGGTGTTTTGCTCATTGTGTTGAAGTGCAGATTTGCCACGGGTCTCAAATAAAGAGAGGCACTCAATTTTACTGCTCTGCGAACAAACCAGAATCCTGTTTAGTTACGTGAAATAAAAATCTCCTAACTTCAGCCATCTAAAACAGTTTTAGAGTTAATCAAATTAGGCACATAGCATGCGCTAAAACTACCAAGTAGTCAGTCAAGAAAATGCAGTAATCCATAAAGAAATATGGGGACCTCTAGAAGGTGATTCATCTCACCTTAGCATTAGGAGTGGGAGACTAATGCATACAGGATGAATCATCTTTTACAAAGATCTGTTACGGAAAGCTGAGAAGTTCAAACTGCACACAGCTGGTTTTAGGTGAAATGAAATACTGTTCATCCAGAGCTCCTGGGATGAGGTTCCTGCCTCATCCCTTTCTCATGCAAAGGCTGTACGCCTTGCCGGGATCGACACTGAGCTAACAGTCAGCAGCACTGAGCTAACAGTGCTCGCTAGCGGAAAGGAAAGGGGAGGCAGAGCTGCCCCACTCCTTATTCTTGGTCAGGTACTAACACTGATCCTAAATTAAATCCCTGGACTGACAGTGGATAGAAACTTCATGTCATGAGTTTGTCTGTCATTACTAATGCTTCTGGGCAGTTAGGTCTTTAAAACAGAAATGTAAATTATCCCTTCTGTTTTTCTTCAGACATATCTTCACGGCATACTGGGGGGTTGAATTTTTATTCCTCACCCACACAGGCTTACACCTAGTCAACAATACTCTCATTTTGCTGTTTTCTGCCCAACATTTTAGGTTCTGGTTTCCTTTGTATTATTCCTAATACAGCTGGTACTGTACTCCTCTTATTTTAAGTTAATTCCATTAACTGTTTACTCTCTTTTGCAGATTAATAAGAAACAAAACACATCTTCACATCTTTGGAATACTCCTATGATTGCTTCCTTCAACTTGATGTTTGATCGTATGTGGTTACTCTGTATGGAATCTAGCACAGTTTTCCATGAATGTGTTAAGTCCACTGGAAAATACGTCTTCAAATAAGATGTTGAAAGCCTCTTTATCAAATTAAAATCTAAATAAATCATACAGACTTTATTCTGCATATTCACTCTGTTCTTTTGACTAATCATATATGACCTAATTCAGCCTATCATACTTCATTGTGGAGTAATAAGGTACCAATACGTATTCAAGAACCAGTTAATTTAATTTGTAACTGTTGAAAAATCAATTCTGCTCAGTAAAAGTGCAGATCAAGTTGATTACAAGGTTGCAGAGACAATGGCTATATGTTGTGATGGTTACAGCAGTTATAGACAAAGTCAATGTGTCACTCGTGTGCCTGAAGTGACATGAATGTAACAAAGCTATACACACCTCAGACAGAATGCCTTTCAAAGAAGTGACAGCCATTAGATTTAGTGTGAATCTTCCATCTTTAGGACATCTGTGAATGGCACTGGTATGTGTTAAAGACATTTATTTTAACATGAAAGCTCCTTGTTTGTTTCTGGTGTGGTTAAATATGTTAAGTGATAGGAGCTGGTTCTGAGTCAACTCACCAAGACCAAAAAGGACACTTATCTTTGCAGTGGTTTGCAGGAGTGGAAAAACCCCAGACATGTCTAAAATAGAAATTCAGACTTCTGACCCCTCCTCAAAGAACCTCTGCACCACTGAAATCTAGAAATAAAATGCCTATTTTCATTAATTTTTATTTTTGACTTCATGGCAAGGGATTCAGAAGTGAAGGAAGCAGAGAGAACACAAAAACCACTCTTCCTTTCTTAACTGGAAGGCAAGTGTCATTGCAAAATTAACGTACACAGCTCCCACCCTACAACCCGTGGCTGAAGCACCCGGGAGGTGTACTGGGGGGGGAGGAATTTGTGACCTGAGCTGTAATGGTTCAATACAAATGCCATGGGGCTATTCATCAACCTGTCTTGCTCTTAGAGAGACTGCAAACATCCAGGTTCTGTTACAGTGCAGACAGAGCTGCAGAGAGAGAGAGAGAGTGGCCTTGACACATCAGCCATGGGCATGGTGGCTTCATCAAGCCATCACTGCCAGGGAGCACATTGCAGTAGGTATATTGGCAATAACTTTTACAAGTCAACAGCAGTTGCCATCAGTTTAAATGAGAATCAAAAAAGGGCAAGCTAGCAGCACAGAAAACAGAGACTGTCTTTTTAGACCTTTGCAGGTGTACAAAGATTTGTATTTTGCAGGTGCATGAACTTTGAAGAATGCCTTTATGTATGGGTAGATACTTAGCTTACAAGGAAAACATGATACTAGGGAATGAAATTGGCAACAAAAGTGTGAATGTTCCTACTTTTTGTGTCTATGCTAATGATCCAGCAATATCCTTGTTGCTGTACAAAAGAAAAAATGCAATTCTTTTTCCAACTACCACATCCAGCTTTACAGCACAGCAGCCCAAACAAAACAGTGTGAAGGAAGTGATGGATTTGTCTTACAGCAGCTGGTACCCTGCGGTCACTGGCAGCGAACAGAGCAAAGTCCAAAATCGCCTACCTCATTTCACTGAACAATTAACTTACCTTTACAGCAATGGAAGGTAACAGACCGGCTCTCAAAGGCTAGTTACCGGACTAGCTAAAGTGCTTTGGCTCACCTCAAAAAAAACATGTTTGTAGAGCTGTACACATAAAGCTCAATAACACAGGATGTTCAGCAAGATTTGGTGGGTGGAAAAATAGAGTTCTTTCAGGAATATGAATAAATCTGTATTTATTAGGTATAAACATGCCTGCATTCAATTGCTGGAGGCCTACTGTCTTTCTGCCTAACAAGATGTTCTTTCATAGTGATATAAATGTCACTAGCAACAGTATTTTTGATACTGAAAAACAAAGCAATAGATTAGCTTTTTGTAAGGTTATAAGCACACCTAGTTATGAAACTACTTCTTGTGAACAGAAGACTCAGCCTTTCCACTTACTAAAAGCTAATTTCAGTGCTGGCAATTTCAGACATGTACAAATTGTTTTAGGAATCCAACAAAGGTGTGTCATATTTTTTTAATGATAAAATGAACCCCGCATAGCAGGGCAGCATGTAGAATATAGGCTTCTTTTTAGCATTCATCTGCTTTATAAGAACCCTCAGTTGCATGCAAGGCATAATTTAGGACTATATTTCCTTTACAAAACCAGAGATACGTAATGGAGATGAAAATAAAACAAGTTCCTTTGTCACTGCCAGTTTAAATTAGCCTGTTACTCCTGGTGTGATTAAAGCAGAATAATCAACCTGGGGTAATAAAAAATAAAAAGCTGATGTGTTCTTTATAAAATCATTAATCATCTTACTACATATTATAGATATCCCTCTGTGTTACTGCAAGGGAAGCTTCTGATCAAGACATAATTTTTGGTAAAAATCCTTAGTAAAGACCTGTCCAATGTAATACTACTACAATAGAACTTAGAATTTAATAATACTATAACAATAATTATACCAATAATATAACAATAATTACAGTAATGCTTATCCCCTTGAGGGTCAGTTTAGGCATCCAGTGTTTTCTGCATTTCAGTATTTGACAAAGTGATCTAAAAGCAAGCTTATGCAGTGGGTTCAGAATCTGACTGCGGAGAATGACAGCAGCAAAATTCAGGCATATTCCCTGGTTAAACAGTCAGATTTAAAAATTACTTTAGAATAGCTCATCTAACCTCAGAGGAGAACTTTCACATATTAAAATTTAATTCTGTCCCCATCAAAGCCAAAGGGATCTAGCTCATTTAAGTGGGAGAGGCATTAGGGCCTGCCTGTGTAACCTTTTGCTGTGAAATAAGAAGTCTTCTGCGCCGAGCTAAATGTTGTTGAAGTTGCTTAGTGTAAGAGCTGCCTTTCACTCAAGATAAGCGTAAAGGGGACACTCAATGGCTCTGTGCAACCAGGTAGCAGAAATGATAGGAAACCTGTCACAAGCGCTGGCTTGCACGCCGCAAAGCCTCAGAACAAGATGAATCATGCGGTGGCGGAGAAGGGCAAGACAAATGCAGACATGTAAGAACTGATTGCTGGAACTGTGATTGCCTACCATCTGTGATAGAAAGAGGGAAGGGCGCCTGCCACTGAGGAAAATGGTCACAACAAAAAAAGCACAGGGTGCATTATCAGAAGTGTTAGCAGTGGGGGCTGGGAAGGAGCTAAGGGATAATTTCTGTGGGAGGCTGGGAGCAGGGAACTTGGCGCCTGATTGCTGCCGTGGCCAGAGAAAACAAGGCCCAGCACTTTTTTAGCAGCTAAACCTCTTTGATCACATCAGCAATGCTTAAATCCGCTGTCAGCCTTTCTTCCTCATGGGAAGAACTAAGGTCAGAACCCTATTAACTAAGGTCAGAAAGGATACAGAACAGTTAACAAGACTTTTTTTTTTGGAAATTGTACTGTTGTGGGATCCAAAATAACAGCTCTGAACCCAATGTTTTTAAGATAACTCACTTTAATTTCTCAACCTATCCTTTACCCTATTATCTTTCTATGCAGTCTATTAGTGAGTTTTCCTGGAGGATTTGGTTTAGTGTGTTTGCATACAAAACAATGAGCTTGTTTCACCTCTGTCTGAAACAGCCACAGCTCGGTCTGTTTTGTTTTGTTGCGGAGTGAAACCTCATGGGTTCATATCTGACAGAAAAAACAATCGTTCTCTTAGAGCTACCTACGGCTTTTGCCTCTCTGGAGGCGTCTGGCTTCCTCCACTCCCATTCTCAGCTGCTCCTATCTGACAAGCCATGCACTGGCAAAGATTTCATTTGGCAATGTGCTGTGACTGGAGATTCATTTAATCCATATCTCTATTTTTAAATTGTATTTAAGTTGGTAGTGGAATGGTACCAATCAATGGCAAAAATGGATGTATTCCTGAAGTAACCTAGACATTCCTGCAAAGGCGGGTGCTCTATTAGGATAAGAGAACTGTAAATACAAGGTAATGAGATATTCTGATTTCACAATGTATCACATTAATTGTGTGAGCTTTACTTAAGGAACACAAGCAAAATAAAAGGAGTCCAAAAGAAAAGCCATATATTTATAAAAGTATGGCTGAAATGTTCTTAAACGCTACTTTGGCAAAAGAAGTGAACATATTTTCTAAGTTGAACTGAGACGAATGTCAAGAAGGTGAGTGAGTGATCTGAGAATGAATGAAGGAATGCAGATGAACAATGCAAGACTAATCCATTAATTCTTATCCACTTTCTCTGGTTAGATTCATCCTCTGCAGTGAAAGCATAAATTCCAGATTGTGATTGACTAAAAAAGGGCACTGCTTTTAAATCTAAGGTCCTCATCAAGAGTATTGAATACATAAAGTTTTTACACATGTAAAGATCAGGTTGCCAGGTGCCGAGTTATAGCAAAAATGTCTTCTTCCTTCTTTAAGCAATTTAAGGATTGATGCATTAGGCCTTTCATTATATGGACCACTGAAAGAGACCAATCATTAAAAATGTAAATCCTATGTTCTTGAAATATGACCTCTGCTTTCTTTGATTATCCACTGAAGCCCATTCTGTGTCTTGAAGCACTAACAAAGCCTATCTTTCACTGTCAAGCTAATTGCAGTAGTGGTGAGCTGTATTACTGTTAAATCCCAGACTTGGTGCATCTCAGTGTTTCCAGGAGAAGCATAATCCAGGCAGAGTCTACCTTTCTCCTGCCAGTCCAGCTGAAGAGGTTTCAGCTCTTCCCTGTCTCAGGTGGTGAGAAGACATGCATCTGTTCCAGCTACCCAAGTTCCTCACAAGTATAACTACCAATAGTAAGTTTAATGTTTTTTTTTGTGATACCAACCTGTTTTTATCTAAAAAGATCTCTCCTCTGCAGAAGTGCTGTGTCTTTCAGTGGGACAGTTTGCAGTTTGATTTATTTCTGAGGCTAAATAAGAACGTCAAAATCTGATGCTAAACATGACTAACTTGTTTAACCATATGTAGTCCTTTCACATAATTAAGATCTTCAGTGTCTCTGGGGAACTTTTCTCCATGCCTTTCCTCCACCAGGTGTCTTACAGCACAAGTGCCTTCCTATTACAAGCTTTCTGTGTGTCTACAACCAGATAAAGACATGATGGTGAGGTTTGTCTCACAACTGCTGATGTTTGCAATGTGGATACCTACTGCTAATGTAGTCACCACCTCAAGACCATGGTTCCTCACATCCTGAAGCAGATGTCATGTCTGTCAGGATCACTCCTAAAAGTGTCTGCTCCTCTCTGCTTGCCATGGAGGAGCCCCACAGTGACTAGCCCAGATGTAAACGACTTGTCTGTAACTGCTTGAAGTTTTTTGAGATAACTTCCAGCATCTCTTTCACATAAAGACCACTGCTGAACAAGAAAGGCGGTAGTGGACCTGCCCCTTAATAGGAATAAGACAGAATGGTGTTAACCTTATTTTACCATACTTTTTAAAGTGAAGCCTAGCATAAGAGTATGAATTTCTACTCACATGATAGAAATAATTCAGCCTTACGGATACACTGTGTGGGTAGAGAGTTTAATGATTCGTGATGTTTGCACCAGGAGACACCGAGATGCTGGCTGGCTATGCCCTTGTCAGCGCCAGAGACAGAAGCATGAGGGGGCACAGCAATAAAATGCCCACCAGTGAAGAATCATGGATGTGAATTTAAGTTAATACTGTCTGCAGAAATCACACAAATGTCTGTGTCTGGGAAATGAAGGGAAGTGGAGGGAGGTATATCAGAGAAGGATAGTTATAATACCATCAATTATCTCCTTTAAATCAATCCAAAATAAAATACCAGTACTTGCTCTTTGGCATCTTTCACGTGTCTGTCTGATCCGTGAACACTGAATGGCATTATTTCTATTACCATAGGAGAGGAAAAGAATGGGAAAAAGTTGTCTTTTATCTCAATTAAGAGTGTTATTTGTGCCAGTCTAACAGGTGATCAATGCTAATGTACATTTAGAGGATACTGCTATCATTAAGCCTATAGCAGCCTGTGAAAGGGCGTGCGCATGACTGGAATTCATATTATGCTGTTCTTTAAAGTTTTTCTGATACCAAGGAACTCTTTCACCAGCTCTAATCAATACTTCAAATTCTGACAATAAAATCAGTCCCTGGACTGAATAGCATACTGAATGAGAGAATGTGCGGTGTGCTAGCATGGAGAAAAACAGCAACAACAGAAGCCCACCCTTTTTAATACTGTCTTCCTTTTTCTTATATTATTGCTATAACTTACCTCAAAAAAGACTGCTTCCTCTCAGGATATATTCCGTCTACTCTCATAAAAGCACCCATGTATTTCTTCATCCTGGAGCCTTAAGGACCTCATTTGATATAAAAGCAATCAAGGGAACAGAGTCAATGTGGTCAAATATAAATACTATGCTTAGTAGTCTGCTGCACTGTTATCTTGGGTGCCAAGAGGAATGTGTTGCCATGAAAACAAACACGCATGTAAGCTGTCCTTGCTGTGCCACACTGCTGTTCAGAAACCTGCCCAAGAGTTAGATGTTAGATGTTATTGTGCTTCTTCTGCTACCTTCCTTGTGGTGCAGTGGTGTCCCAGCCCCTCTCTGCTTCTGATGAAAGGTCTGGGTATTTACGTACATTCTGAATGCAAGCCCATCTGATTGTGGCAGTGTGCTTTTTTTTTTGCACCAGAAATGCACATATTTGTTAACGCTACTGATGGATTTCCTTAGGAGTAAAAGCACTTACTGATTCATGGGAGTTGCAGCCCTGGGGCACTTGACTGGCTGTGCTGGGACATGATCCCCATAACACCCCGCATAAAGTCATCCTCCTGGCAAGGTCTCATGGTGTGATGAGCCTGGGAGGGATATGTGGAAAACAGCACCTCTGGATGAGGGGGAGAGGCTCATATACCATGGATCCTCATGATCCATGGTGGCATCTGCGTTGTGAGGCAAAGGGAAGGACACAGTGCTGAGAAGCAACTGCATAGGACCACCGAGCAGAAAAAAATTGGGTGACCTCTAATTGTCTGTCTCTTGTCAGCAGGACCAAAGATGTGGTTTCTTCCAAAGAACAGAAGTGGCTGAGCTCAGGCACTTGGTTGTTAACAGCCTGTGAACAGCAATCATGTCTTGTTCAGTCTCTCCCAGACTTATGGCAAGCCCCTGGGGGAGAACAGGGTGTGAGTGGGAGGCAGATAGGCAAGGGTTAGCAGTGAGCTAGGAGAATACCAAACAACAATTTGTCCTGTGAAAAGGACAGGTATTTTTTACTTCTTATTTCTCATAGGTTTTGGACGTCCGGGGTTTTGTGGTTGCTGGTTTTCATACTTTGTCTCCCTTAGGGTGGTAAAGTTTAAATTGCTTTCTCCCAGAGACATCCCACCATTCCAGGCATAGTCACATAAGGCAACATTATCAGGCTTTCCCAGTAGCTAAATAGGAGCCTGGATCCTGCAAAGAGCTCTTGAGGAGACAGCCAGGGAATGCCTGAATTTAGGTTTGTTACCCCTTCCCCCTGGGCTGCAACACCATCTGGCATGTCTATACCAACCACCTGCACTCTGCTGTATGGAAAGTCATACTACAGCCTCAGGGATTTTTTCTGAGACTCCCAAATACCCTTGTGTTCCCCACCTTCCCTTGACATCAGTGTCTGCTGAGCAGCCCTGCAGAAGTAAGCCTTACAGTTTTCTCTAGATGCCAGAGCCGAAAAAAACCTCTATGTGTGTGCTAGTGCTTTGAGAACTGCAGGTTTTGTCTTGGTTAAAGTCAACAAAGCAAAATTGAAGAGACCTAGCTTTGTGTTTATACCATTCATGGTGCCAGAAGACTTCATTCTTGAGTCACATCCTTGTGTGCTTCCATTGTACAACCACTATATATCAGTAAGCGAGCTCTGATCATTGGCATCCAAGGTACCTGGGTATACTCAAGCCACCATTCATCTTAAAAGCAGATTTGACCCACTGCTATTAAAAAAACATATGCCCCTGTGTTGTCATTTTTGCTTCTTCTCTTCATGAGGTGATGCCAATGTTAAAATTAAAAATGAACAAATATGCAGACTCGGCAGTCCTTCTGGCAAAGTGCCAGTCCTGCGCATCCAAATGAGAAATTGGCCTAGGAAGCATTTCAGTATGGATCTTACAAGACATCTGCAGCTGTTTTAATGAGGCTGATATTTTAAATAACCATTTGGAAAAAAAGGAAACGGTGGATGCTATCATCATCTTTATATAGCTCTCACTCATCATAAAATTTCTGAAATTAAAACAGTCTTGTCAGAAAGCTGTTATGAGGTCTTTAATGCTCTTGACTCTTTAACAGTGCTTCTTCCATTAAAGGAGGGGATAGGGATGAACTTGTCATGGATTCTTCACAGAGTATATGATAAGAGCTACTAAAATGTTCTGGTTCTTGGGAGGTTACCAGGCTCCCAATTACTGTGTGTGGTTAATTTTTTTGTTAATTTTTTGTTCAATCCTAATATTTTATTTTATTTTAGTCCTAATATAATCCTTATATTTTATTTGTTTAAAGATGAGAGAGTATATCACAGTACTAAGCTGGTATGAGCTACATTTCCTTCCTGTGTGCCCGTGTTTATGTTTGAAAGACATACTTACTAAAGTGGAATCCCTGCTTAGCATCAAGTGGTTTACTGTCTCCTCTATGACTTTGAAATGACAAATTTAAGATTTTAAAGCTGTTTAATAACCAGTCTACTGCTTTTGTGTGAGCACACCCTATAGGGACTGCAGAGAGCCTGTAGATAAAGCTGAATTTCACAGGATGATAGGAAGACACTGCTCTAAAGTGCCACTTGACTACACAGTAACTGCTCATACTCATGTTCTCAACTTTTCCAGCCCTGATTTAGGTTACACAGTTAGAATGCCTCCCTGGCATGCAGATTTGGCTGCTCAGCTGAGAGGGCAGGATTCGGCTCCAAGTTTGGACACTGAAGTGGAGGTGCCTGATCACAGCTTACAGGTTCCTCTGGGGAGATGCAGGGGGTGAGATAGGCACCCTCAGCTGCATCGATCAAGGGTCAACAGGATCCCCCTCCGTTGCAGCTCCTGTTTCAGAAGGGCACGCATCCTTGCCCCACCTGCCAGCCCATGGGGATATACCATGGCATCACAAGTACTCCTGCACACCTGTGAGTGGGCACCAAACCGAACGCCTAGGTAATGCATCCGGGGGATTCAGGAGGGTTATTCAGCTACTGAGGCATAGGGGAGTGATTCACTTGCCCCCACATAGGCGCCTAGTGCTGTTTGCGGTGCCCTAGAGTGTTGGAAATGCCCTCAGTTGACTTCTCAGGCATAGCACAGGGCCAAGAGGGTGACCCCACATGTTTGATCCAGCAGCTACGCCAGGCAGGATACCCGGAGGACCCTGCACAGTGCTAGGTGCCAACATCTGGGCAGCTGAACCAAAGCTGGGTGTGAGCTGAAGAGCTTGACAGGCTCCAGCTGACAACACTGCCTGTAAGAGGAACTGAAACACCAGACTCACACATGGACACCTCTATTCAGGTGTCAGAATGAATCCAACCTAAGGTAATCTGTTGTACCCCACTGCTGGTACCCGGGTGGCACCTCTGAGCTCTTCTTTCCCAGTTATAGCTCTACTGATGTCTCCTTGAATTCAGGTAGCAGCACCTGTTAGTGGGGTTAAATTCAAAGTTGACAGGCAGAAGAGGGTATAAAATGATTCAATTGAGATGGCAAGTGGTTTGAGAGAGGTTTGTATTTTGGCAAAATAGATTCCTTTTGGTCCAGCTCTGAATGTAACTCAAGTTGTACATTTTCTTCACCTATCTCTTCTTATTTATATATCTCCAGATAATGCGTGATTATCCTTACTCTCTCACCAATGTAAATGATGGGCATCTCCAGGGAAAACTGTGAAGTTATGTTGGTATAAAGTAGTGTAAGTGTGAGGAAAAAAACCAACAACCAAAACCCAAAAATCTGCAGTATGTACTCTTTTATGTTCTTTAATTTGGACTTTTCAATATAGCTAGAAAAGCAAGAGGTAGTTGCTTTAAAGACTTGCAGTAATTTAAAGTGCTATTCCTAACAGATTTGATTCAGGCTTAAACCTAAAGTGTTCAGTAATTAGGGTGAATTACTGAGGTTTAAACTAAGGGACAATTGAATATAGAAAAAATTTCTCCCTGCTATGTTTTGAATTGAAACCAGAGGCAAAAGTGCTGCTTTTCAAAGCGTGCGTAGCTTGATCTATAGCTTTCACTTGGGCAAACTCCTGGGAAAATTAGTACCTTCCTCTCTGATGTACAGTGGAATTCATCCAAAGGACAAGATCCCTAAAGCTGATACAAATCGGCATAAAGCCTCTGAATATCACCACCTCCAGATCTAACTTACAATATCATATCTATAAACACTGTTGTGAAGTAGCTTTTAGATAATCTGACTCTCCTGATGCATTCACAGTTTATGCTTATTAATTCATTAGGATGGCACCCATAAAACCATAAAACTTTAGAGAAATACTTTTTTTCTGGAAGAAATTAATGTTTTCTGGTATGAATAAGACACCTTTTACCAACTGCTGAAGTGCAATTTATCTGTGGAAACCCAGTGCAGGCACTGAAGGCCTCATCCATGAATTCTGAAGTGAGGAGTGATGCCTTCTTCAGCTGCATATACATGAGCATGGAAGGTCTAGGGGGACAAATCATGGATCACCCAAACTACAGTTAGACCATGACACAATTCAATAACCCCCTCTGCTATAAAACATGAGAGAAGTAAAAGCGACCACAAATCTCGAGAAGCTCAGTTATGTGAAAAATGAGTCCAACATCAAGGCTGGTCCATGGGTCTCCCAGGCTCGAATTCTCCCGGGGCTCAAATTTTTTCTTACCAACATTACAGGGCAGTGAGTCAGACATGCTGTGTTATAGCTTGGGTTCTTAAGATCATCTGTAATACTTACGAGGTGTTTCATAAGGAAACTAGGACACATAAGCAACCAAATGGTCTTGTTTTCAATCAGAGTGTAACTGAACTTTTGAACTGGGAACATGTTTTTCTGATTGAGTCTTTTCTCCTAGAATTTAAGAAAAAAAAATTGTCAAAAGCACAGCCTATAAAAGTGCAATCCCTTTTCATTTAAATATCTGATTAGCAGAAGTTTCAATAAGACTAGAGATAACTAAGTATAAAAAAGGATTTTTTTAAGGTACCAGTTTGTCCTTTATTAATTTCTTTTTCTTCATAGCCACTTTCAATTAAAAAAGAATTCTAATTTTCTTTCCACTTTATTATGAAAAATGATCTCGTATAATACAATGAGGTATATAGGAAGACCTTACCTCTACATTTCTGCAGGCATCTTTTGAGAGTGCTGAATATTTAAAAGGTCTTATAAATAGAAGCAGGATACATATGGCAAGATAATAAATATTCATAAAAGTATGGATAGGCTGATTCTCTGACTCATTTTTACAATTGCAGCGCTGTAGGAAACAAATATACTGCTCCTCCTTTCAGGTGCTGGATAACACATTGATCTGCCTGCCAGTTGAATCCAGGCACCTTCTATAAGAATATTCTTTTCTCATTGCATCTCATAAACAGCAATGTCTTTTAGCCTGTTACTTTTTGAATATTAAGCTGTAAAGTTTCAGATTCTTTGCTTGGATGTGTCTGTATGTGTAATATACAACTTGGAAGGGATGTTGTTTGCAGATTTCTTGAAGAGCGTACTGCATTAAAATGTATCAATTTTCCACAGCTGGCAGAAAAAAAGAAACTCCATGTTGAGTGTCAGGTGGTCCGTGTGAAATCAATCAACACAGTTCATTTCCCAATGGACACATGTCTACTGTACACAGGCTCCACCTTGGCATTAATTGCCACACTTGTTTAAAATCTCAGTTCCACAAAGAGGCACTTTCTTTAAATCTGCACTCAAGTTTCCATTACGGCAGCTCGCGAACTGGCCCAGGGAGGCTCCTGCGGGGTGGGAGGCTGCCTCTGCAAAAGGAGGCTTGTAGTCTAAAACTCGCCATAAGAAAAGTGGTCTCCTTCACCCGGTGAGCAGCAGAGTGCATCCCATTCTAGGGATGCAGAAGGATGCTCTACCACCTGTGCACACCATGGTGTCTCGGGTTAAAGCGGAATAATTATGTACTTGCTATTTTTGCTAGATTTGCTTCTGGAAAATCCATTCAAAATTAGTACTGGAGCCACAGGCTTAACTAAGCAGAAAGTGAGTTATGGGGAAAGGTTCCTTACTCATCTCAATTTTTCCTTACGAAGGCTTGGATTACAGCAAAGGAGAAAGACAAGTCATAATTGCCAGCCTGCAACAGGGCCATGGGAGAGTGCTTTGGAGTCATCCTCACCTCTCCTTAAACATGCCGCCTTCTCATATTTCATGTACTTTACTGATTTTCTACTACTTTCCAACCTGCATTTGGCAAATTCATTAGGCTGTCTAATTCTTATTGGGTGTTCATGCCATTCATTTGCATTTACATCAAACCTGTATCCATCCTAACGGTTTTATCATCATGTTCGTGTTGTTATTACAACCTAATATTGCTTTTGCTTATTAGTGAGAAAATGGGAGTTTTAATTTAATAGATTGTTATGCCTTTGCTTTTCTGATGCAAAACCACAGTATAGCTGCTTCTGAGTAACAACTTGTTGTTACATACATTTCATGCTCATAATTCTTTTGACGATACTACAAATATATTTTCAGCCTAAATTTTCCCTGCATACATTTTGGCAACCGTACCGAGCCCTGAAGGTGCATAGCCGTCTACTATTAACCTTTAAGGACCAGGGAATAATTATGGTTATCTTTTATTGTAATTCAATTGTTGTTAACTGGATGCTTGTTATCACCTTCTTAATCAGCCCAAGATATAATGAGTATGATAGATTTCCAGTGTGTTATATAATCAAAATAGGCATGAAAAATGAATTGGGAAATGTTGACATAAAGTCTTTTTAGTTATTACATGCACACTCTGAAGTGACATAGTTAAACTACTTCTCAGTAGAATAGATGTTTTGAAGATGAATAAGCAGCCTGTTTGAAAAGAAATGACATTCCAGGTATCACTTTTCATGGCTCCTACTTAGGAAATTTTGTCACCAGCATCAGCTAATTTTCTAGCATGCCTCTCACTGACATAGGCTAGGGGGCTTAAATTAGTTGGAATTTGTCATTTGTACGCACTGGTTCAGACTTAGCTCCTTTCTCTTTCAAACTGAAGGAAAGCTGTATGCTTTGATCATACCACTGGAAGATGATGCTCATCATCTCTCTTCCCATTCTTTTCCCATTATTTTCAACATGGGAAGTATAATGTCATGGAAATAAAACCTTCCATTCCCCTTCTGGCCACTTTCCAAATATGGGAGACAAAAAAAGGTACCCTTTTTAATCTAGTTTTGAAAATGAAATAGAAAAGAGGGAGGTAAATATGTATATACATGCATTCATATTTCTACCCTTAAGAGTGAAATTTCTACAGAACCCCCATCATTTTCTTTTATGCTTGTTAAGGTCTTTATCTCACTGCTGTGTGGATGAATAGCACCTTATTTCGAACCAGTCTATTAGAGTAGAAAGACTTTGGCAGATATCCAGTATGGACCCTTGTCCTTTTCTCTTCAGCTTTGCTGCAGGGGAATGGCTCTCAACAGCAAGCGAAAGCTACTAATGGATGGCAGGAAAAGGGCAGAAATGTTTTAGTATCTTTTTTTTTTCCACTCTTCACCAGAAAATGTGGCTGTAACTGGATTACTAAGTGAATCCACACCAGCATCAAAAGGACAAGAATGCAGGTTAGAATACAAAAGGAAAGGTTTAGGAAAGACAGAGTAACTGCATTTTTTTTTTTCAGCCCAGCTGGGCCGGATGAAAATGGTTGTAAGATATTTAAAGAATGGGCTGAAATAATGTCAGAACAATCAGAGGTGACATTTCAGAAGGTGGAAGATGAATGATTATAACACCATCTTCCAACAGGAGACGCAGGAATTGCTGGGGAGCTATAAAGATTCTGTGTTCAACTTCAGAGCCAGGAAAACTATTGGAACAAATTACTCACAAAACTGCAGATGCTGGTAAAATAGCAAGAGTTTAAGAAAGAGTCAAAATTAATTTCTAAATAACATATCATATCAAACTATTAATGTCTTTCCTTGATACTGCAACAAGTCTAAAGAAAAGGGAAGAGTGTGACATTATTAGACTCCAGTAATTTTATATATTTTAAGGGTCGTGATTAGGGGCAGAGAGTCTAGTTGGAGGTCAGTGACGCTCCCCAGGGGTCAGTACTGGGTCCAGTCCTCTTCAATATACTCATCAATGACCTGGATGAGGGGACAGAGAGCACCCTCAGCAAGTTTGCTGATGACACCAAGCTGGGTGGGGTGGCTGACACACCAGAAGGCTGTGCCGCCACACAGAGAGACCTGGACAGGCTGGAGAGTTGGGCAGAGAGGAACCTTATGAAATTCAACAAGGGCAAGTGTAGGGTGCTGCCTCGGGGGAGGAATAACCCCATGCACCAGTACAGGTTGGGGGCTGACCTGCTGGAGAGCAGCTCGGTGGAAAGAGACCTGGGAGTCCTGGTGGACAACAGGATGGCCATGGGTGAGCAATGTGCCCTTGTGGCCAAGAAGGCAAATGGCATCCTGGGGTGCATCAAGAAGAGTGTGGCCAGCAGGTCGAGGGAGGTCATCCTCCCCCTCTACTCTGCCTTGGTGAGGCCACATCTGGAGTACTGTGTCCAGTTCTGGGCTCCCCGGTTGAAGAAGGACAGGGAACTGCTGGAGAAGGTGCAGCAAAGGGCTACCAAGATGATGAGGGGACTGGAACACCTCTCTTATGAAGAAAGGCTGAGGGATTTGGGTCTCTTCAATCTGGAAAAAGACAGCTGAGGGGGCACCTCATCAACATTTATAAATACTTAAAGGGTGGGTGCCAGGAAGGTGGGGCCAGGCTCTTTTCAGAGGAGGAACTTCTTTACCCTGAGGGTGGCAGAGCACTGTCACAGGCTGCCCAGAGAGGTGGTGGAGTCTCCATCTCTGGAGACATTCCAAACCCGCCTGGACGCGTTCCTGTGTAACCTGCTGTGGGTGACCCTGCTCTGGCAGGGGGGTTGGACTAGATGATCTCCAGAGGTCCCTTCCAGCCCTATGATTCTATGATTCTACACTGTTTTGCCTGACTTCCTTGCAAACTAAGTAAGAAACACAGTCTAGATGAAGCTAATATAAGAGGGTACAAAACTGTTTGTATAAACATACTTAGGAAATACATATTGACAGGTCACCGTGCCACTAAACAGAAGTATTGGGCAGGGCTTTACAGAGTTCTTGTGAACTATTCCTTATTTTCACTAATTATGTAGAAGAAGAAATCAGTAAAGATGAAATAACCCCCCCGCCACCACTCTTCTTTAAGCTTACTCTAAACTGACCTTATATTGAAGAACAGGATTAGAATTTAAAATAATGTTGATCAGTTAGAGTTATGGCCCCAAAATACTGTGTGAAATCCAGGAATAATCAGCTGAGCAGAGAAGGTAGGAGAAAGGCTCCCTGCAGAAAAGGAGCTGCTGCTTATAATAAATCAGGAGCTGAATATGAGCTGACAGTGCTACGTACATCCTAAAAAGGCAAGCTTTCTCATAGAGAACATATATGAGCTTTCAGTGTGCAAAGCACACAAAAGTGATCCCGTAACTCTGGTTAGTAGTGGCTACGCATCGGCCAAACCACTTTGGGCTCTCAGGCTTCAGAAAAGAGATAACTGAGAGAAAAGCAACAAATACAAGGTCTACAACTTAGGATGTCTGAGGGCAATAGAAGAAATGGAGGTCGTAAGCGGGAAGCAGACTGAAGGGAGACACCAAGTCAGTCATACTGTATGAAAAAGCTGCTGCAGAGGGGAATGCAATGAACTGTTTTCCACGTCCCATGTGGATGGAACAAAAAGTCACAAACTTAAAGTACAGGAGAAGAGATTTTCTTCAGATAGCAGGAAAAGCTAATTTACAGGAAGGAGAATGAAATAGGGCCTGGAGCAGATTTTTTGGAAAGGTGCGGAGTTTTCCTCATGGGAAGTTTCTGAGACAATGCTAGATATACCTTTGTCAAGAGTGACATTCAATTTCAGTCCTGTTTTTCTAATATTCTGTGACAGTAGGGCATCCACTGTGCAAAAAAAAAGACACAGGGCAATGTCCAGAACTTCTGCTCAGATTTTCAGTGCTCACCTCCCTTTCACTCACTCACCCTTTGCTTTCACCTGTTGCCCAGAGTGTTAAAGGTGTAATAATAAACCAAAATGCAAGTTATTCATTAGCTGAACAACATTTTGAGCTGAGATAATAGAAGTGCTAATTGACATGTTTAATGAGAATTCATGAAATAGGATAGGTTAATGAGACACAGGTTGTGGGGATCCTGTGAAGGTTTTCTCTTTTCCATAAAGTAGACACCACAATTTCACAATCTATGTTATTGTCTCTTCATATACTTTGATTTACTTTTTTTAATGATCAATGTTACATGCTCAGTGAGTTTTATGAAGGTCTAATAGATGTGATAGTTCTTCCTCTGGGTGGGCACAGACATTCGCTACTCTCTATTTTCTAGCATTTTTCCATCTATAGCAGTACCTGTGTGTAATCAGATACAGCAAGCAGACTTTTGACACCATCTAATCCTTCTTTCATGCATTAGAGAAAAAAAAATGCGGATGAGAGTTTGTTTCAGACAAGAGGTCATTTCATACATAGGTTCATTTCATTAGGGGATGCAATCCAGTTAATCAAACCCACTTTCAGTTAGTGCTCGAAAACCTGCAAGAAATAATTTCTGACATAATCACCTATGTATAAAATAATAACTATCTTGATTATAAATAATTTATTCCTTTTTTTAATGTACTAATTATTATATTCCCCACACACACTAGCCATTAGGAGCATGACATAGTATGGTGAGGAAGACTTGGAAGCATACACCCAACTAGGATGTGACTCTTGGAAAGCAAGCGAGTTAGGGGCACTTTTACCAGTCCCCATGGTGCGCTCTTCGTAACGCTGATATAAGCTGTGTTCTCATCTCAAAACTACTTAGTAGCAGTCTCTGAAAGCAAGCTCTGAGTAAGAGGAGAGCCGGCCACAGTATCAAGCACAGCAAATCCCCAGTCTGGCCAGTTTTGAGACTCCTTGTTTCTCTCCAGCGTCTTCAGTGGTACCAGTGATAAGCACTATGCCAATGCCACGGCAGTTCCCCTTTCCTAAACCTTGGTGATGTCACTGGATACCAAAGTGATCAGGAGCCACAGTTATCCTGGAAGATGCAATACGAATCTTGTAGTCCTCTCTGCCCTGCTTTGCAGGGTTTAGCCCCGTCCTGCACCATCCTGCATCCCTGCCCTGATCCATCCCTTCCCTGTGCCGGTGGGGCCAAGGCACAGATGCCTGCACAGCTTCCCTGCTCCAGCTGTTCCTTTCCCACAGCTGTGCAGAGGGAAGGACACCAAAGGGCTACACTTTTTCTCTTCTACCTGACTAGAAGTTCTCTAGGTAAGCTCACTGATGTGAGGTCAATGTCTCCGTGTCTCCTCATACTGAGGTGTCTACCACAGGAGGAAGTACTACAAGGACACAGCCTGCCCTCTTGGCCTGATCAGTGCATCTGGGGAACTCAGGACCACCTGAAGGGGTGGGAAGAGGGACACTTACAGTCCCATTAAACCCTATCGAGCCTCTGGCCAAAAGTTCAGTAAGATGACCAGTGGTATTTTGATACAATTTTGGTTTAGTAGAGTGACGGGAAATTTAGACTAAATTTAGACTTTTAAAGTTACCAAAGAACACAGCAGGCTACATGACTGTCTGGTTTTCATCCATCCCTAAATGATATCTCTACAGATAAAATCATAGTCACAAGAGTTTATTTTCATATCCGTGCTATGGAAAGCACCCGCAAGTTAATTCCTGATGAAATAACAGGTCCGATGGACTAACACATATTAGTCCTGAATTATCAGTTTATCAGCCTGTAGCTGCCTAGAAAGTCAGGTGCTGAGCAGATGGGCTAATGTCCTTTCTTTCTTAGCTAGAAAGTAACAGCCGTGAAGCTCCCTGCGTCAGCTATTTGAAAACACATGTACCCACATCACTATGAGAAGACTGAGGTAACTCTTGTGATTACATGTCTGCATGACCTGCTCCATAGCTCCTCAATACTTTGTCTAAGAGAGGCCTGAATAAGAAAAAGCATGGCAAGGCTGCTATTGCAAACCTGGACACCTTTTTACAATGCTAGAGGTACTGTGAGGCTAAAAACCACTCAGGGATCCACACAGCTTTATGGCAAGGCCGTAAGTGTACATAACAATGCGTAGTCACTGCCACATTGGTACCACGCACTCAGCAGTTTTACAAGGCTTTTGAATTACTATGTTAATTGAGCTCACATCTATAAGGAAGGAGATATAAGCAAGACTGGAGGAGCTCTTTCCCTTTGCCATTGACTTGCTCTTGTCCATACTTTGTGCTCCAGTTTTCCTGCTTCAATTATGCGGCATCATGCATTATACAATGCTCCTCAACACACGGGGTCAGCCTATAAATGGAAAGCATTAATTTGGTGTGTCAGATAATGGGCATTTCCTCCTGCAGAGCGGTAGCTTCAGAGATGGTCTCGTCAGAAGTATCGTTGGACGTGCGAAGCATTTATTATGCGGCAGTAATGATGGTGTCTCTATTTGCTGGCTGTTCTGTGGGAATACATGTAAAGGTGAAGCATCACTTTCCAGACAAAACCTTTATTGCACTCGGCCACTTGTATTAAATTTTAAAAATTCAGCTACCAGAGCTAGCTCCAAACAGTAAATATCTGGATGCAAGTAGAATACATTAAATAACAAATAAGTGCAACTCATACAGTTTACCATACCAGAATAGGTTTATTTACAATCCCTTTCCATGATAAAGGAAAAATGTACTTGTGTATGTGTATTTGCAGTGGCATTATGGATTAGGGGGACACATCATAAAATATACTTTTGTGCAAGGGAAATATCAATGCTTTCAACTAAACTGAACATAGCAGCTTTACTTTGACCTTTTCATGTGATCAGTGATGTTTTCTGCTAAGCTCAGCAGTTAGGTAAAAATGTGAAAGCTTGGCATGAACTAAGAAAATTATCTTAGAGGTCAAGTATGCAGATTTTTTTTCTGAGATATAAATATCTCTGGTGTTTCAGCATTTTACCTAGTAGATGGCAGTGTCACGTCATTGTACTCTATGTCTATCTGTCACTCTTAAATCAACAATCTCAATTGAAAAAAAAACCTTGAAAGATGGAAATTTTGCAACTATGTGAAAGGTTAAATGTGTTACAAAATCCCAAAGCAACATGAGAAGCATTTTTTATCAGAAAAAAATCTCATCTCCTGCATCCATGGTTTTGCTGTCACTCAAGTCCTCTCACACAAGACTGACATGCATACACGTGACTGAAAGTTATTGCTTGGGGTGTGTGCCATAGTTGTGCATAGATTAATTTGTCTAAGCAGGTTGAAAATTGACCAGACCATAAAAAAAGAACAGCAAAAGCCATCTAATAAATTGGGCAAGAATTCCTTTTGGTTCCTCCATTTAATTTGATAACAGATGTGCATTATACACTGTCACTGCAGAAAAATAAGAGACTTCATTTTGTAATGGATTATTGAGTAGATTTGCAGTGGCGGTAGGCAATAAATCAAAAAGCAGATCAGCCATTTTTCAATTATATTTATATGCTCTACTCACCAGCTTTGTATATAAAGGGAAGAAAGCGAGACAATTTCACAGTGAGGGCTTTTTACAGCATTTAGTCCAGGGCAACCTGTTGGTTGCTTTGGGCACAGCTGAAACCCAAGCACAGTTCACTGGCTGTATAAAATGTGTGTCTATAAAATACATGAGGCCAGCAGGTCTTCTGATAATCCTTCACATGGAAACTATTAGTCAAATTCATCTTACATGTAAGTTCATGAAGCCAGTGATCTTAATATTATGGATAATTTCCCCCCAGAGCATTAATGGAAAGGTGGCAGTCTTTCAGAGAGTCGTCACAGCTGTACCATGCAGCAGAGGGGAGGAAAGCTCTTTGACCTCACAGACATGCTGCTGTCCAAAGGATGGGAACAAATGAAGCCTAAAAGCCAATTTAGGTCCTTCTACCAGATACTGAGTCTCTCTTTTAAAAACATCAGTCAATCAGACTGATGTTTCCACTTAATCTTGTGAAACAAACGGATTTTCTCCTCATTGGCATTTAAGCAGGGACATCATGTGTGCACTCTTCTGTAGCTGTGGCGTGGCTGTCATATAAGCTGTCGAAAGACTGATATCCCTCTCTGTTTCCAAATCATTTCTGGTTTTAGATGGTGAGATTTCCTTCATGCTGGAGGAAGCCCCCAAAGTCCATCCTGGCAGCTTTGTGGGTCCTGATGCAGGGCACTAAGAAACAGGCTTATTGCAGGCTGGAAGCCAGCTGCTGGCAGGCTCTGGGTCAGCTCTGGACCCCTCATAGAAGCATCCAGCTTGGAAAGAAGGGGCTGTTGCTAACATACTTCCTGAGTGATTTAGAGAGGGACTGTTGAGGATGCTGACATCCACACTGCCAAAAGACAAAAGCAAGCCATCAATTGGGCTAAAAATACTAACTTCTCTAAGGTTAAGGTTTTGACTTTAAATTCTAGATTACACAGGAAAAAATGCCACCAAACCTAGCAAAATACAAGAGAGGAGTCTCTAAACACTTTACGTTATTAGGAAAAATATTTTTTCGATGTGAAAAAGAAGGCTGTATTTCTCTGATGTTTTAAAGTTGTAAGGAGTCACCACTCTTAACTTCTGTTCTTCCCATAGACACAGGCAATCTGCCTACTGAATTCTGTCGTGTGTTTTAACTACAATCATACAAACAACTGGTTTTGTTTATTTTTTGATGTTGTTGGCTTTTGAAATATTTATTTCCTGCCTGGTCAGAATTCATGGTAAAAATAAAGCTTTTGCTCAGGAAATTGTTTCAGTAATCCTAAATGAAAGGAAGAGTTAAAGGCACAGTATTTGGTGTTGTACAATATTTGTTCTTAACATCTTTTTATTTTATTTCAAGTGTTTTAACTTGAGGATTTTTCTTTACTAAAGTTCACTAAAACTGAATTGCATTTTGGACTGAAAAATGAAAAGAGTTCCTTTTGAAAATGCTGAAAGAGAGTGTTTTGGTATCAGTAATTCCTAATTAAGGGGCTTTGTTTGCAGGGGAGAAAGGCTGAGTTTATAGAAAAAAATTATTGAAATATTTTGAACAACCTCAGTCCATATAATCCTACAAAAGTCAAAAAAGATTTGTTTAAAACAAGAAGAGCACACGCCATCACCTCATGCCTGGAAGGGGTACCAAATACAAGCAAGATAAACAAGGTAATAGGTGTCCATAAGATCACCGAAATGCAAGCATGCAGTGACCTGCTTCAATCTTTAAAAACAGTTTAAAGTAACTGGTGTTCAATATAACATCTGCATGATGAAATTCCCAAAAAGGAAATAATTTTGGGAAGGATTTTGAAAGAATTTATAATTTTACATCAATAACCATATCCCTCTCCAAATATTACCTTGACATATTTTCTAAGCTATAGCTGAAGTCCTGATAGTTGTGTCTAAGTTTTAAAAGCATCTTGAAGGATGTGCTGGAACTGAAGGCATTTCATCATCCCAGCCTTTGAGCACCATAAGGAAAAAGCCTATCAGCAGAATAAGTAGACTAGAAAAGCCAAAACTGCGTCTTCCCCTCCTTTTCCCCAGCCACAGGTAATGCAGGGTCATCCAGAGTCTGCTCAAAACGTTCACTGCTTGCTCAAATTTGTATTACAGGAAGCATAGCTCCAGTAAGTAATGAACCTTCAGTAATTACTTGACGATAACGGCTGAAAAGTTCCTGTGTCTCTTTTTTTCTTAACAACTCCAAACCTAATTGCCACATTCTCCACGAACTGAAAAAGGGATCTTCAAAGAACTATTAACAGAATTATGCCATTTTTTTAAACGTTTATCTGTTCCTGAGACCCGGCTATATTACAATTCACGTCTGCTTAATAAAGAATTGCAGTGATATAATTTTTCCATCTAGCAAGGTGATATGCAGTTAGAATGACAGTTGCCACCAAAACCAGTCCTGGAGCTGGAATGATTTCCAGAGCTCCTGAGCCCTATTCCTCTCTCTGAGGTGGGAAACATGTAACAGAAAACCTCCATTCTCCCACGCTGCTCATACTTACAGCGGGGCTTTGATAGCACCCAAAAGGACTGCTGGTGTGTCACCGTTTCAGGGACTCCCAGCCAGGCATCCAGAGCAGCAGGATCAAGAACTGAAGTGTATCCCACTATTGGCTTTTCTCCACCCACACCCACAGAGGGGGAAGGCTGGGCAGTGAATAGTTGCTCTTCTTCTTATACGTATGTTTTTTGGTCTCCAGGAGAAAGGGAAAGGCTGTACAGTCCATGTGCCGATATCCAGCCAGATTGGAAGTAGCCTGGACCCTGGAAGAAGCCCTCATGATGTGGTATTCTTCCTAGGTTAACTTACTGGTTTTCACACAACAGAGACACTGTGATTACCCCATTGCTCTCCTCCTCCTGGTAGCTAGACTAGTTCATGCAAAGCTGGTTGAGCTACCTCTATGCTGTGTGAAGCTGTGCTCTATCAACACGGTCTTTGAGACTAACGGGTGCTCACCCTTCCCAGCAGTAAGAACTACCATTTATCAGTTCTTGTCCATTCCTGCAAGCTTCTTTGCTACGAGTTGCAGCTCCAGCTACTAAGTCATGTGCCTCACAATATTATGACACCTGGTTTGTTTCTTAAAGTCCAATTCTTAAATGAGGCACGTTTGTTTGAAAGGGTAAGTTTCTTCTTTCTTGTGACTAAGGAGAAAAGTTTCAAAAAATTACTCAAGAGAAACCCCATGGCTCAAAACCATCAAAAAAGCCCAGCTGAGCCTGTGGTTTCTGAACACAGAGGAAGAGTCAGCACTGCTTGTCTGAAAAATACAGTTTACCTGCGCATTTTTTCAGCCTTTTCTCTGTCACAGCGAATGAAGACTGTCTCCCATTAGAAAGTGTAAGTACACATCTACATTGATTACAAAATACACGCTAATTTGGTGTGCTTAAGAAGAAAGGCCAGGTCAGAACGAAGTGACTTATTGCATTTCCGCATGTACAAGAGCTCGCTGGGTTTAAAAAGTGGCTCCTTCTGCCATAATTAGGGTTCAAAATCAGTGTTTAAATCAGAGTGGAAAATGTTCTGGTTTATACCCTGAATGTGATTCTAGTGCAGTCTATGGTGTGCTACCAGGCATGTCAAGCATGCTAGCCAGGCTTCAGTCTGTTGTTGTGTTGAGCTGCTCCATCTCCCCAGTTCACAGAGGACTCCTTGCCATAGATCCACTGGCACAGCGGGAACCTCCCAGGCCCTTCTCCCTACATGCTGCTTCAAACCCAAACAACACCAAATTCACGATCCGCACAGGCTGTGGAGGCACAGAGACCATCCTCTCTCGTGCAGCCCCATCACCTCACCCTTGAAAACCCTCCAGTTTTCAAGGGGGTAAACTCCTATTTTTGTCTCCCTTCCCAAAAGTCCAACAGGCACAGGAAGCTGGCTGGACTCTGCCTTCCAGCATTTTCTAAAGTCTTCTACTTTTTCCAGCCTGAATAGATTTAGCAAACCTGCCTGGCAGCTGTTGCAAGCATATGAAGGAGCTTTCTAGTGCTGGAAAGGACTCTTCCAGTGCAAATATTTTACAGCGAGTCCTGAAGTTTCTGTTTCGATTAAATTCATGTGAAGAGAATGGCAATATGTTTGCAGGATTCTCCTATTCACAGTTAAATCAATGAAGTATTTCCCTGACTCTTAGGTTTGCATCTGGCTATTAACTCTTCTAGAGTCCTATTTCATTTATAGTGGCAAAAGGGAAAAAGGGAAAACAGGTGAAAAATCAAGATATCAGATTCCTTGCACCAGCATTTATATACTGGATTGCAAAGCCTTTGAAATTTGAGGGATTATAAAAAAACTAATGTCAAATCATTGTTCTTCACAGATTAACAAGAAATTTCATGCATTTTATTGCACTCACTTAGATTTCACACTGTAAACCAGAGCAGGATGTGCGTTTAGAAAACTAAAACACATAAGAAATATAAAATGTTTTTCAAGTTTCCAGACACATGAACTGAGAATCTAAAACACTTTCCAAAAAGGCCTATTCTTGATCTTGTTTGTTGTAAAAAAATGGGAAACTGAGCTCTTCAGGCAAAGGGCTCTGCACATCCACATAGAGGGGTGCAGACGTGTCTGGCAGCCTGAAGCTTCAGAGCAAGGGCGAAATCACAGCAGGACCTGGACACAAGAAATACGGAGTGTATTCATTGTACTGTGCTAATAATGTAATTTATGAAAGGGCCCGCAGAAAGTACATGCAAGAGACAAAAGAAGAGCCTACTATCAGTTGTTTGTATCTCATTCTAATTAGTAGATGCCCTCTCCCCTTCGTGTATGTGCTCTCTGCTGATTGATTGGTTCATTAGTGGTTGCACTTAGTTTCTTTTGTCTTCTGCTTTCTCAGTGCAAGGTTCAGTCCATTGTTCGTATAGAAACTTTTGACTTAGAGCTGGTGTTTGAAGTAGAATTAAAACAACTGATGCTTCATACATTGAATTAAGGAAAAAGGTCAGGTTTGCCACAAGTAGAAGTGAAAGAACATATGTAGATCGTCATTGCCTCCATAGAAAGCTGCTCTGTAATAAAAAATCTAAATCTACATATATCCTTATATATCTCTCAGTCTGTGGAAAAGAGAGGCTCTGTCTTTTTCTGCCTACTTCTCCATAAAATTCATTCTGAAGGAGAAACTGTGTGATGCATGAAAAAAGGAACAATAAATGAAGGAATGTATCTGTCTGTATATATAGAAAGATAGAATCGTTTAGATTGGAAAAGACCTTTAAGATCATCGAGTCCACCTGTTAACCTAACACTGCCAAGTCCACCACTAAACCATGTCCCTAAGCACTACATCTACACATCTTTTAAATGCCTCCAGAGGTCATGACTCAACCACTTCCCTGGGCAGCCTGTTCCTATATATGTATTTTTTATATATGTGTGTGTGTGTGTGTGTTTATATATGTATTTATAGATATGTTTATATTTTATATATATATATATTTGTGCTTAGTCTTACACTCTTAGTCAGTGATAGTGTAAAACTGAGCTTACCTGTTTGTGTAGATACACATATCATAATACCTAACCTAAAGCTACCCTCTCTCAGTTTGAAACCGTTACCCCCGCATTACAGAAAGCCCATACTGCCACAGATGGTTCTCAAGGATGGCTACCGAGGTCCCTTTAAACTCTGTGGCAACTTTGCCTTTACCAAACAGGGGCAGGTGTTGGGCCTCTGCTTCAGGAGGAGAAAAAAACACTGGCTTATATTTCTGTGAAATTGGGGGGGGGTTTTGCATTTTTTTCGGTCAATCAAAGTGGATTAAAAGTCAGCCTAGGAGCCATTACAATAGTTCTGCTGATGGGTGGTAATCATTAAAATACACTGTTTGCAGGTGATCATATTGCATTTTACAGGTAAGTTACACCATTCCTTGTCAGTACTCCACTCCATGGTTAGTCAATGACTTTTACACCTCAGTTACAGCTATTTACAGTGCTGTCTGTGAACGTCTCCATTATCAAGCAATGGGGACTTTGCTGCTTGCTCAAACTGTCTTTGACTGCTTATAAAATAAAATGTGGTAGAGCAAGACGAGCGCAGTTGTGTTCCATGGGTAGCGGTGGTTCTTGCCAGCAGCTTTCTGAGTAGTGGTAAAGGAGTTAAAGCACCAACACAGGCTGCCCAGAGAGGTGGTGGAGTCTCCGTCTCTGGAGACATTCCAAACCCGCCTGGACGCGTTCCTGTGTAACCTGCTGTGGGTGACCCTGCTCTGGCAGGGGGGTTGGACTAGATGATCTCCAGACGTCCCTGCCAACCCCTACCGGTCTGTGATTCTGTGAGTTATGGCTGACTTCAACCACCAATGACTGCTTGGGGTGTCTAACCCTCAGGGACCTGAGCCCAGGCAGCCTGACTTTGAGGAGGGGGCATGCTCTCAGTTTTCAAGCGTATATTCTCTGTTTAAGCTTAGCAGCAGTGCAGAAGCAGCCATTAGGGCAGCTCACACTGATATGGGAGCTGGCAGAAATGGGAAGAGTTTTCCCAAAGCATTCCAGGCATTTTGTTAGTTGCCTATTACTTTGTGCTATGTTTTTCACTGTTGCTTTGATTTGCTTCCCTGTGAAAAGGCAAAAGTTATCAAAGTAAATGGGAAGGGGGAGGTGGGGAAGGGGTGCACTAGAGTACACTGTGTGGGAACTGGGAATAGATAACTTGTTTTTTCTGCTTTCAGCCGTGGTCCTTACCTTGCCGGGATGTTTTCTTTTCTCCTTTCCATTACATATATGTCAGCTGGTCCAACATTTTGATGCATTTGTTTACAAATAGATTTTAACTATGTGAAAAATGTCTACTCCATGTTTAATGCGTAAGCCCCATTGGGACTTACAAAGGAAATTATAAAAGAGGCACGTTTATTATATACATTTGATAGGCTCTTAGAAAATGTCCTTCAAATGTAAGCTTCTGTCCTTAAAATCTTACTCTCCAAGCAGTGATAAAAATTCTGAGATAAATGAAGCTATGAATTTGGTTTTTTTTTTTTTCTAAATGCAGGCCTTTAGAGGTCTTTGGATAATGTATGAGCAGTTTTCGGAAGACGGCTCATAGGCAGACCTTGAATTACGAAAGAATAGGTTGTAGTGATTTTGAAAAGAAAGTTGAAAAGAACTAGGTGATTGCATGGAAATAGGCTTCATCTAGCTGTAATGCATGCAATATTCAAGAAGTGCATGTAGGAATTTTTATTAGACTGTCTTCATTTCTGGCTTCTTTCTGCTGTGAAGGTGTCCAGCTGTGTGAGCTAGTGGGGAAAGGGTATATTAATCTTCCCGGCTTTCATAATCAAGAGACCCAGTGCTGCCACAGAGTCAGCTAAACCCTACCTGTGAAAGAGAGGATATCAAAGGAAGTACACATCATTTCAAGGTATTATTAATTATGCTTAAACTAGGGCTTGAGTGATCAACAGTGTTTATGTAAACTTCTGTTTAGATGACTAAATGTCTTTCAGGGTATAAACCCCTGAAATTATGTATTTTCAGTATCAAAGCATCAAGTTGTTAAGCTGAAAATGGTAATGCCCTGCCAGGGAACTTGAGCAAGATGCTGAGGATTGTTAACAGCCCTTTCATTTCATAGAAAGCTCTTACCACTCAGTTCAAAATAAGTAGTGATGGGAAAACAAATCTCCAAGCCAGCTTGCACTTCTTTGTTTTTCTGAACATTGACTACTTCTTCAGATAAACCTCTAAGCTTTAAAAACCTCATCATCATCAACCTGGTGGATTAGTCTTAGTCTAGAAGCACATCTGGAGACAAACTGAGGTCCAGCTCTGTTCCAGAAAGGAAATGGACCGTGTCTGAAGTCTCAGTCCTGGACTGAGGGTTTTCCAAGATGGGTCTCAAGACTGCTGTTATGGTCAGATTTCCCTTCCATCTAAACTGGAGAAGCAGCTGCGGGATGCACCAGGCCCTGCAGACCCCACAGCACACCAGCTTGTTAGCACACTGTCAACTTGGAAGCCACTCGGCACACCAGGATGGACTGGCCACAGGTTGCCCGCAGGCACTCTCACCTCAGGCGAGTTTGCTGCCTGCTTATCCCTGATATGGAGGTAAAGGGCGAGCAGCAGAAGAGGCTCCCAAACCCTCTTGCTAAGAGCAATGCAGCCGCCCCACTGCCTTGAGAAGGGAGCAAATGTGTGTTGAAGCACTGTGATTGCGTGAGGATGCTTCTCTGACTCAAGGTCTTTGTATCTAGACAAAACCCTGTGATACTGGGACATCTACATTGTGATGAACAGCCTGAGAGCCAAAGAAAGACCGCAGAGGGAAATGAAGATGCCTAGTGGTCCTTCAGAGAAAGGGATATACTTTTCAGAGAAAGGGATATACCTTCTCTTGCCTTTTACTGGCCAAAACCTCTGATGCTTCCCTGACCAGTCTTCAGCCCCTTGACCCCCTCCTACTTGGATGTTCTTCCAGCAAAGCGTGAATTTCAAACTTAGTCTCAATCCCTTTCATTTTTATCTAAAACCTTTGCTCCCCACAAATACCACATATTGTTTCAGAAACAGCTGAAAAGTATTAAAGACAAGTGAGCTGTAATACAGTTTTTCTATTAATCTCTGACAATTTTTTTTTTATTATTATTTTCCAACAAGCATGACCAAACTTATAAAATTTCAGAGTTTCAAGCATAATTGATGCAGGGATAAGAGCAAACTACTCCAAAATTGCCTTGTTGTTTTAGAGACATTGAGTTAATTAGAGAGATATTCTTGTTAGTGGTGGTTCATTAAAAGATCCTTGATGCAACTGAACTGTTAATTTTAGGGGAAATGATCAAAGGGACTTAAATTATTAATTGATGCATGTTTAATAGTTTTTTAATTAGATGTTTTATTAGCAGAAATAATACCAAAACTGCAGTGACTTCCACTAAATTTTTAAGAGTTTGGCTACACAGGGTTGGATTCCCTGATCACATTATTACTGCCATCTTATTGCCATTCCCAGGCTGCCTTTATTTGTGTTCAAATTGCAATAACTACTTTTTAAAGAGCATTTGTTTCACAGCCTGTGATTAGCAGTGCAAGGTGCTCTGTAAGGACTTTTGGGGAGTGAATCGGGAATGGAGATGAGAAAGCCAGTATGTGCAGAGGCAAGGTACTGTTAATCAAATTTTGCAAAACATACATGTGGTTTATGAACACAGAAGAAGCTGAGAAGGCTGGGTCTGCTCAGCCTTAAGAAAAAAGGGCTCAGGGGAGATCTCACAGCTGTCTACAACTCCCTGATGGGAGGATGTAAAGAAGATGGTCAAATTCTTTTTAGAGGTGAACAGTAATGGGACGAGAGAAGATGGATACAATTTGGAACAAGGGAAAAACCCAAAATAGAAGCCCAGAGATGTTATGGGATTTCCATCCTTGGAGATGCTCAAAATACAACCTGGCACGTCCCTGAAGAACCTCCTCTAGCTGGACCCGCTTTGGGTGAAGAACTGGACCAGGTGGCCTACAGAGGTCCCTCTCAACCCATTTTAGCCTGGGAATCCATGATTTGTACTAGAGAACCAGCAATGACTGTGCAGGGAGAACAGCCCAACATGCTTCTCAGGTAATTCTGAGCCATGGAAGTGGGCTGAGAGAGAGGGATCGTAAATTTACCTCCCAAAGGGCAGACTTACTTTCAGTGAGAAACAAGAGAAGTTCCAGACACAAAGGTCTAGTACATGCCTTCTTGCAGATCCCATATTACACAATATCCTAATTGCATGCTCAAATGTATGTGTTCGTTCACCTGTTATGGACTCTGCCCAACTCTGCTGATGCTTAAACATCTGATTCTTAAATGGGCTGACATGGTTGACACTGGGTTAACGACGTGGTTGTCGGTCCACTGAAAAATCCTGGAAAAAACAGCAAAATACAGTGATCTTTTCTTTACTCATGAATTCAGGAGCAATGACACCGTTCCAGTTCCTATGGCCTTGGAAAAACACGGCAAGGTCTAAGAAAGCACTCTTGTAATGGAGTATTGAATGTGACGTGCGCAGCAATGAGGTTCAGCTGTATTGCAAACGTATTCCTGGTAGCTTATGTCTCCTCCGCTGCTGAATTGGAAAAAATCAATCCACATAAGCCAGGAATTCTGCATCTGTCCTCAAGAATCTTCTTATTTTCAGCTTTCTTCAGAAATCCACATTAAAACAGAGCTTTATTAAAAGCAAAAAAAAGAGGCAAATAATTGATTCATTAGTGCTGTATCACTCAGCTGAAGTTAGGGTTGTGCCACACCATTAATTTTCCTGTATGTTACCACCATCTTCTGTTTCAGAACAAGGGACCAGCAGACACTGCATGTGACTGTGTTAAGGGCAGGCAGGGGCAAAGAATAAGTCTAACATTTATCTTTAATGGATGATTTTAATAGGTTCAGACACTAGAGAGAGAGTAGGGCAACTAACTGGTTTATAACACTTAACAGGATACAAGATTGAAAGACGGAAAACTGCCCCAGAGGAAAGACTTGTATCCCAGTGGATTATTTTTCCCCCATTTGAAAAACCATGGTCTAATTAAGTGACAGACGCAGACAGTTTCACTGAGACTGCACCCAGTATTTGCAATTAGCAAAGGAGAAATGATGTTCATTTTCAAATTGACACGAGCGTTGGGAGGGGAGTTGGTTTGTTTTTCCTTTCTTGTTTCTGTAGTGCTGTGCATTTTTGGGATTGCCGCTTGTGACTATCGGATGGGAGGGCTTTCTCAGACAAGCTGAGTGAGCCACCTTGAGGGGTGTCGATGTGAGGAGGACGCAGGCCCTGGATGATGAATTCGGATGGGGCCTCTCACACGGTTCTGGCAGTTTTCTGTGCTTTGGCACAAGCTGTCGATGGGTTTAGATGGGAAAAACCTTTTGGAAAAAAGCACAAAGGCCAATGCTCATACCGTATGTACGGGATCTGCCCTCTTCACAGAGGTGAAGGCAGGGTGGTGTAACCAGCCCTCCCTTCCCGAGCTGCGATGCTTGCTTGCCTTTGGCCAACAGGACAGGCTTCATGCACGGCAAGACCTAAGTTTTCAATACAGATTTGCAGTGCATGGCCCCAAAACTGGAGGGCGTATGCCAACAGAGGCGTGTGTACTGCTATAGCCGGGCCCCTGAGCTGTGCTGGCAGGGATGCTCTGGGATGGCAAACTGAGCATCTACCCCTTGAGTGGAGTAACCAAAGAAAACAAATAGCATTTTCTGTTACCCTGCTTGAGCCCACAGCAGGAGTCTCTCTGCCCAGCATTGCCCGTGCCCCAGAGCAGCACAGATAAGTAAGACAGAGGTACTTGTTCCCCTGGTCCACAAATGCCCCGCTTACCTGTGAACAGAAGCTTGTCTCCTGTGCTCTCTTCCTCACCTTCAGAGAGTGTCTTATCTTCTGCTACTGAATCCTTACCCGAATACACTCCCTGTAATGGCACGATAACAAAACCAACATGGGGATTAGCTAGTTAAATCCCACTAAACCCCTGGTAATGGTGCACAGGGGAATCAGACAACATATACTCTTACTTTTGTTTATCACTCCCACTGTGCCTTATGTGGCAGTCCCAGTATTACTTTTTGCCTTTATCTGCAAGAATATTTTTGCAACAGCCAACCTTGGCCATTGGACTGGAACTAGCAGCTGAGGAAACTATTTGCCAATAAAGAAAAAAAGCTATTTCTACACCACTAGTTAGTAAAGGAATTGATTCAGTCGGTTGGGGAAAAGTTTTCATACGCTGGTTTCAGAAGGTAAAGCTTCAGACTCGTCTGGTATTTTTCCACTAAGACTTCTGAACTCGGAGAATTCCATTTGCTGATCATTTTACCAGAAAATTGTCACTTCTGAAGGAAAGTTATTTACTCTGACTGCTGTATTAGCAGCGGTAGCACAGACCAGGTGTGCACAAGAGCTATGGAAGAGTGCCACCTCCTGGGCCTCGGGATGCTCCGGGAAATCTGCTTTTGCACCTCCCAGCACGCACACACCGAAGGCAGCTGTGCAAAAGCCATTGTGCAATTAGTGGATAATGCTGATTCTAGGAGTGGAAGGAGGGCAATTTGTTAATGTCATCGTTTAGTAGCCTGTTAGCTGGGCAGATAAGCTCTGAGACTGTCTAATTTAGAAAAAAGAACCACTGTGTTAATACTGCATAAGCCTGAAGAATTGCAGCAATTATAACGCTCATACAGCTGCCGTGTTAGGGAAATACGTTGAACTGCAGGTGTGCGGAGTAGCTTTCACATAACCCAACAGCCCACAAGCGTTATGAAATGCCTTCAGCATCAACACCCACCGAGCTGCAGGGAAGCCCTCTGCCTGCAGCTTCCTTTGGGGCTTTTGGTTTTGGGGCTGTTTGGAAGACTGCTCCCTTCATTCTTACTAGATGGTGATCCCCTCTCCCTTCACATGGCTCAGCTGCCATTTTTCTGTAAGTAAGTGGAAAGACACAGAGATCCACTTACCCTCCTGGTGAGACTCCCCAGGTGACTGAGACAAGGTGGGAAGGAGGGGAGTCCTGAGGAAATCTGCCGGTTTGTGATTTGCAAGGAACAGCTGAGATCTCCCGACCTGTGCTCTAGCCCATACAGCTGTACTAGTGCAAAACAGCAGACGTTTTAACCCCAGTCTTAAGAAAAAGAAAAAAAAGAAGTATTATTTAAGGAGTCCCAGTTCCGGTCAGGAAGCTGCCCAATCTCCATGGCAGTTAAGCTATCCTTTGTCCTGGCTACACCTTGCCCACTTCGGCTTGATAAGGGCAAGCTGTTTTCTGTCCCCGTCATTCCTAAATGATGGTGGGCTTCCCCTCATTGGAATAAGTCACATCATTACATCAAAATATAATAAACTGTATAAAAATTATCATGTGTCCTGTAAGAGCAGTTACCTATGTATTATGCTTCAAAATCCTATTCCTATCCTATCTAACCTGTCCATTAGCTGAACGGTTGTTTTCTTATTCTCTTGGATATCGTGCTTCAACCCTGGTAGGCAGCTCAGCCCCATGCAGCTGTTTGCTTGCTCCCCCCCCACAGAGGGATGGTGAAACAAATCAGAAGGATAAAAGTGAAAAAACCTGTGGGTTGAGATAAAGACAGTTTAATAGGTAAAGCGAAAGCTGTGTACTCAAGCAAAACAAAACAAGGAATTAATTCACTGCTTCCCATGGGCAGGCAGGTGTTCAGCCATCCCCAGGAAAGCTGGGCGCCATCGTGCTTAATGGTTGCTTGGGAAGAAAAATGCCATCACTCTGAACATCCTCTCTTCCTCCTTCTTCACCCAGATTTTATGGCTGAGCATGACACCATATGACGTGGGATATCCCATTGGTTACTTGTAGTCATCCGTCCCAGCTGTGTCCCCTTCCAGCCTCTTGTGCAACCCCCCGCCTACTTGCTGGGGGGGTGGGGTGAGGAGCAGAAAAGTCCTTGACTGTGTGTAAGCACTGCTCAGCAGTAACTAAAGCATCCCTATGTTTCCAGCGCTGTTTTCATCAAGAATCCAAAACTTAGCACCATAGAAACTACTATTAAGACAATTAACTCTACCCTAGCCAAAACCAGTACATTGAGCAAAACTCAGCTTTCTCTTTCCTCTTCTTTACCCAACTTTGCAGTAGAGAAAGTGTTGCAGAGGATTGCAGTTTTGCCGCCTTCTCTGTGTCTTTGAATTTTCTAAGACTTTACCCTTATGAATGATGAAAGATCTTAATTTATTTGCTCTTTTTTCTATTGCTGTCTGTTCCTTTTTCTCAGATTTTCATATGCTTTTAAGATGTGTGAAGTAGAAAATAATCTGACAGACCTGTATGTGCGATGGGTTTGATAGCAACCTGGAAAGACTATTCTGTGTTTCTAAAATTACTCTGTCTCTTTATTAAGAAATTCAATCACAGTTCATTTGTCACTACACTTAGCATTCAGGCCATGCGCATAATGAAAAATTTACTGAGGATTCTTTAAATTCTGCACGCTCACAATCTGTGCTCTACCCTGCGGTCACGGAGATTCCACTAAAGCAAATCATGGAGTATTTTAATGCGTGGGAAATGCTAATAATAAAGATATATCTATTCATCAGTATATATTGCATATACATTTTGAGTACAGCCAGGACAGATGTAAAATGTCTTTGCATTTTCAATACTTAAAGCAGCCTCCAAAAATCTGAGTAGTTAGGAGTACATTCTCTTCCTGTCAAACCAGGTGGCAAGATCCTCAATTTCAACAGGACGATATTTCAATTAATTCATGAACTATACCGAGAAGTCAATAGTATTTACTACCCAGTCCAATACCTCACAGTCAATGTTTGGTTCCTAGAAAAATTATCTGGGCTTCTCTGTCTAAGACCTGTCAAACACTGCCCACTCATGCAGTACTGTGCTCCCACCTTTTTATACTTCTGAGAATGATGCAAGTGGCTTGGCTGGGTGAAACGGTACAGAAAGTAAGCTAACTAATACTGAAAAAGCACGTCAGAGTTAGGTTCCTAAATGCTTATAAAGATTTGTCCTATCGTGTTTTATAATAAGCCACATCTCTCTTAATTTATCTCTGAAGTATATTGCTATTGCTCTTTTGAGCTATTAGTCAGTTTTACTAGTGGCTTTGTAGTGGTTTGTAACAGAAATATTAAGATCAGTATGAATGCAGTATGAGTGGAAAGCCTTGTGTTACGCAGTGGAAGAAGCAGCAGAATGAGGAGTTTTAAAAAGGTCTGTAGCAATAATGAAGGACACCATGCCTAGCATACTGCTCCCAGGACACCATTTCCAGCACTAAAATGGAGACATGTGCTGTTATAGATCTGCATTATGAGAAGACCCCAGCCCAGCCGACTCTCCAGCAGACCCCGCACCCTAACAACAGGAGGGTGGCACTAACATGGCAACAGATCATATCTAACATATCACATATGCCTGTTCCCATTGGCCTGGCAGGAAGACAGACATATTTTTCAAACCAAGAGAAACAGAGAATGGACATCAATTCCGCCTAACATTTACAGACCTGAAACCAGCACTGTGCTTGGCGCAGGGACCGCTCTGTAAGAGTCGTTGCTTCCTAGAGGGTATAAGAGGTCTGTCATTTTAAGAGGTCTGCCAGTCATTTGCTGTCACCAGTCAAGAAGAACCCCAGAGACAGGCCCATGAGGACCTGACAGCCAGAATTCTGCCCTCTGAGTGCAGACCACTTGCACACATACATCTTAATGCTTGTGAGGATGGAGGTGTGGGAGCGTGCATGAACGAACTCCGCAAGAGGAGGAGTGCAAATGCATTAAGTCACCCTCATTAGGGATTTCGTCATCTTCCCTTCTATACCATCTCACAATGAGGTTTTTCACATAATTCTCTCTACGGTTTATAACTTCTTTCATACTGGCGTTACCGGCTACCAAGCACACCAGGTGAAGAGTAAGCCCTTGACTGAAGGTACTAATCAGAGAATCTGAAGAAATAGTCTGCTTTTTCACTTTTTGACTGCTGGTGGCTTGGAAAGGAGTGCCTTTATGGACTTGGCTGTGGACAGGAGCCTTCTCCTGCATCGCCTGGGGGTGCTGCAGAGTGGGAGAGCAGTAGGTGGCATATCTCTGGGGTTGTCATGGTAGAAGATCCTGTGATAGAGCAGCAAAGACCATAGGAACACTCAAGGGGTGATGTGGGGCTTTTTGTAGAGCAAACATCAAGAAATGTGGAGGAAAAGAGAGAAGAGGAAGTTGTACATGTGTGATAGAGGGCACAAAGAACAATGAGGTAAGGAGATGAAGGAGGTGGAATCTGAGGATACAAGCAAATATATCACATGAAGAAGATAAAAAGTACAAACACTATTAGAGGAAAGAGAAAAATAGCTTAGCATAATCTGGGATACAAAGTCAGAGTAACTGAGAAGGAAAAAGAGTAAGGACACTATGTGAAAACATAAGTAGCATATGACTAATAAAAAAAGTGCAGTTCGTGGCCCTTTTATAAAACCCATCTATTTCACAGGACACTGGGCAAAGGGAAATAGAAAATAACATCTTGCCCTGTGTAGGTCATACGGTCCTTGGAGGATGTTGGAGGTTTTATGCATTTATTGCTGTTGAATTATGAGGCTGCGTTAATAATTTTTGAAATGGGAAAAGTAGGAGAAAAATAAAAAGTCTGACTGATTTATTCTTTAAAGTATATGAAAATTCTATGAGGGAAGGGGAGAATCCTCATTCTGGGGTCTGGGTTAGCGAATTTATGGTTTTCCCTCAACTGGTGTAGTGAACCACAGGAAGATTAACCCTCCATCTGAACAAGGTAAATGGCCAGGGCAGGAAGGAGGTCCCTCATCCTTCACTCAGCTAGCTTCAAGCTACAGGTAGATAAGTGCTGACAAAGAGGAAGACCAGGAGTCTTCCCCTGAGTGCAGCATCAGTCCCATTTTGCTGCATCTCATGGCACTGGAACAGGCAGAAAGCAAAGCAAGTGCAGGCATCAAACTTCTTGGGAGCACTTCTTGCTCCCAGAGATACTACCAGGGAGCTCAGAAGGGGTCACCATGACACATGGCATCAGCATCCTCCCACTTTGTGGGAGTCACGCTAGTGGCTTTCCAGAAATTCATAATGTAAAGTTACATCACTTACAAGAATTCCCATGAGACTGGGAGACAGCCGTGTCCCGCCTTCCTGACAGCTCCCCAGCAAGGTTTCTGAAGTGTCTGGGCTTCTGTATGGTCAGTCCTGAGTCGCTCAGGCTGTGTCCTATTGAGCTGGCACCTGGGCAGATATCTAGCAGGAGGCAAGATGTAGGTACCTACAGACCAGCAGATGGTCTGGGAGCACTGAGATTCCCGGTGGTCTTAAGTCTTCCAGTTTCCTTGCCACATAGCCGAGCATCTGGGCACTTTGTATTTGGTCTTCTAGGATCAAGACTGTTTCAAAAATAAACATGTTCTCAGGCTTAACTTCTATACCCTTCTAAAAGAACATTTCTTTAAAGAAAAATATTTTTTTTTCCAGTTCAAAACAAAGTGTCAACAAAAGGTCTGCCTTTTAACTAGCTCCAGCTAGAGATGTCAGGCAGGCTAACCATGTTCACATGCTCGCAGTGCCTGACTGAAAGGTTTTGTTATTGCCGTATTCCAAACCTATTCAAGTAAAGTGGGAACAAAGAGTTATTTCTTATTAATTTTTCATCAGAGTAGGTGCACTATAGGGCAGCCTTGTACTCTGTCCCCACAGAGTTGTTCTATCCATTCCTTCCTGTGATTCATTCACACTTTGTACAAAGATCAATATGATGGAGGTATCGGCTACTTTGTCTAAAGCGGAGTTGCTACCTTTGAACACAAAACTCATTTTTTTCATAGTGGGCTTGAGGAACACTTGGGAAAGCTGATCCAAATTAGCAGTGAGTGTAAAATTAAATTGGAATTTAATCTGTCTGAGTGTAATCAGCCATTCTCATACTGGGGTGATGCCCTCTTTCCCCACTATGGTTATGAAGCAATTGCTGCAAAGCAGCAAATCTTCAGAGCTTGAGGACTGCAGAGCTAAACTTCATTAAACACCAGCTGAGACTCTTTCTCAGAACTAAGGGGGTGCACGTCCCTCTGCCCAAAGTGATGCCATGCAGTGTGCCGCAGCAAGGCTCACAAACCAGAAGCAATATTGCTGTACACCTGCAGCACTTCACCTGGGCTAATGGAAGCTGTTTCTCAGTGAAGCTCTGGGACAGAATTCCATATCGATATGATTTCACATCTTCCAGCACCCAAGTAAGCTTGGATACCCTCATGTACCCTGTATTGCCTTGGGTGCTGACAGACCTAAAGTAGAATTAATTTAGTTTAGTATAATACATTTTGAAAGTGACTTAACTAAGTCCATTGGGAAGACTTTCATCCTGAAAGAATATTTGCATAGGGATTTACTGAAATTGAACTAAACTTGCATGAATTTTTGAAAGAAAAATTTCTTAGGTGATCTCAACTTAAAGAAAAAAAAAAAACAAAACCTCTCCTTTTTTTTGGAGTAGGGAAATATGGGAAAATATGTTGGAGTGCATTTAAAATGTACAGCCTCTATCTGTCTGTTTGCCTTTAGCTCCCCACTACCTCCAAAGCCAGAGAAAAGAACTGAGAAACTGTATAAGATGAAAACAAGTCTGATGCAATAAAGGAAGGGGTAAAAAGTTCAGGACTTTCAGGTTTTGCAGTTCACTCCTTTGACAAAATGTACCTTCTGCTATTCAGCTTACACTGCCTCTATTTTTCTTTCTTTTGCCTTTGGGACAAAGGACTCAGAAAATGCTGAGAGCTGAGGAAGGGAGAAGGCAGAAATATATAGGCATGTCCAGGAGAGCTGCTTCTGACCCCCACACTGCTGGAGGTGTTCCTTCCAATCCTCCTCCCCCATTTAAGTAACTATCCTAGACACCAAGCTTTAGAGATTTAAACCAAACTCAGAGGGCTATGAGTTAGAGAAAGAGTAAGGGGAAGGCATTCAGTGTTCAGGGTGCCACCTGGAATGCTGGAGAGATTTTACAAACCCTCACTCCCAACTTTCTCAGCTAGTATGTACTGAAAAAAACATGAGTGAGAGATAGTGAAGCACCTTGCACTGAAGTAAGATTCTCAAACTTGCACAAAATCAACTTCATACGCAATCCTTTTTTCCCAAAAAAAGTTTGCCTTTCAGTTTTGACAAATAAATCTTGGCTTTTTCTTTACCATTAAGCCATCCCATGTTGTTGAGAGGAGGTGAGAATTGGTGCGAAACTAATGAAGGTGAAATGCATGGTCTCCCTGTGAGCAGTGAATAAAAATAAAGATGCTGTCCTGGTGGGAGCTAGAGGCCATTTCTTGCCAGTCTACAAAGGGCTGGGGTGGAGGGTTGGTGCTGCTGAGGAATGACCTGTGGGAAAAAGTTCCCTCCAGCCACCACAAACCAGCACTTCTCCTCCAAGGAGCAGATAGCAGAAGAAATGCAGTGCTCCAATAACCCCTGAAATGATACCAGTTTCTTTTGTCCAAACTGAACTTTGTCTGAAAGGTAAAGAATCCCACAGGCCCTGAAATGAAATTAAATCAGAAGCAATAGTTTTTATTTGTAGCAGTTACAGTTCCTTAACACAGATTAAAAGATAAGTAAAACTCTGTCTCCTATCTCAGATTGCAGTATTTGCAGAAGTAGAAACCTGTTGCATGTAGATGCAAAGATTTCCATCCCTTTTCTCAAAGTTCAGGGTTTGCTCCTCTTTTTCACTGCAGCAAGTCTGGCCCATGGCTAGTTCCAGGCTACCACACGCTCCTCTGCCTTTTCCTTCTAAAACCTGACCATCATCTGTGCAACTGTATTGAATTGCAGCATCAAGGGTGATATGCAGGGCATGGCAATCCCTTTCTCTATAAAGATGCCTCATTCACCTGTCACTGAATTCCATCTCCTGAATCATTCAGCCAGAGGTCATAATATGAATGAGCTCCTTCAGCCATGAAAAGCTCTGCCTGTACATACTGTATTGTGTTATGCACCATAATCGTAGATCGCACTGTCAACCAACATTTTCATAACCCAATAAAAGCATTTTGGATTTGCCTTGACAGTGTAGTCTGGCCATAACAACACGTTGCCAGCCTTGGCAGCTCCACTGAGTGGACAAACAAAGTATTAGTTCAGGAGTCTGGGAGCACTCCTTGTGCTTCCTACACTGGAGGGGACACTGTGAGTGACGCAGTATGGACGTGGAGTCTGGAATAACCTGTCATGTAGTGAACATGTCCTCTAGTAGCAAGGTCTTTCCTGTCAAAGTGTATGAATTAGTTGCTGATTTCTGAATCTGGTTCTAGAAAAATGTCTGAGCCCTCAGGTACAGGAAAAGTTTCCATTTGTTGGCTTCTGTTGGCCAACAAAGTGCACAAAACAAAGTGTTCCCAAAAAAAAAAAGAACTTCAGAGGTGGGAGTGTCATGGGGACATCAAGACACTTACAATGATTAGTCCCTTCTCTGCCCTCTTACCGTGTCCGCAGACCCTCCCTTCTCCTGAAAACCATCTCATATATAGATATATGGTTTCTCCATGGTTTTCATCTGTATCTTTATATAGGTTTCACTATCTATCTATCTATCTATCTATCTATCTATCTATCTATCTATCTATCTCTGTTGTCTCTGGGCCAGCGTCTACAGCCCACTGAGCAGTGTGTTTCTGAGATGCAGGAGACTTAGACTGAAGTTTTTACCGTGAATTCCCTAATTTACAGCTGTTGATTCATTCTCCTGGAGCTCAAGGGAGACAAATGTAGCCTTTCTTCTTCAGTAGACCGAAAGATAATATTTAACCTCATGTTAAATATTATCTCATATAACGCAGGAAATGGCATATGAGACCCATTAGTCAATAAATAAGAGTATGAGTAGTTTAGCAGTTTTCCTTTACCTTCTAGAGGAAGCATACATCAACCTAGCTATACTTACACTAAGTGGTGATTGTAGGATGAATATATTATAGAGGTGTCAGACAATGATGAGACAGGGTTGTTTATGGGCAATAGATTAAAGGAAATGTTCTGAATGCCAAATAGTCAATAAGAATGTTTTTTACCTTTTTAGACTAAAACGAAATGACTTGATCATATCCAATTACCTTATAAAAATATTTCTCGCTGTTGATTGAGATAATGAGAGGACCAGAACCCATTTTCGTTCCTCTGTCCTTGAACCTGTTTTCATGCAGAGGTTCTCATCTACACATATCATCATCCATATTAATCGCTGAACTTAAGTAAGAGGCATAAGATTTCTGCCTAAATATATATTTTCTTCTGTTTAATTTCTTCAAAATGTTGGATATCCCTGATTTTATATATCTACTTTTCTCCTTTTAAAATTGTTTTCATTTCCATTCTTTAGGCACATGATTATTTTTGAATATTTTCTGCATGTTGTTGTAGCACCTGAGTTTGTCAAACCATACCAGCAAAATTTTTTCTTATGTGACCCAGAGGCCTATTCTCTGCAGGTGAGACAATTCCTCACTGGTATTTGGGGGTCAGCACAGAACAAATACGCTCCAAAAACCTGAAGTGTTGTGGGCGATAAAGTAATTTCTGTTTTAGCACCAGTTGTATTTACTGATCATTTAATCTCCAATTCTTCCCTACACACAAAAAAGTCTTTAAAGTCCAAGCGAGATACCAATAATCCAAAAAACAATTTGTAATTGTACCATTTATGTTCTGCCAGGTGGGGCTGACAGAGATAATCTGGTTATGAACATATTTATTGACACCTTTTTATGCCTTCCAATGAACCTTAACCCCAATTTGGAACAATTATTATGTGTTATTACTCTATTTCATATTTTAGATGGAACTACAACCGAGTAGCTTAAAAAATCCCTTTCTAAGGTTATACTTTCTACTTTAACACACAAGCTCTAAAACTGCTTAGAGCTGAATGAAAAGAAGTACAACCAGAGAAGTGAAGAAAAATTAGAACAGAAAGCTATAAACTAATTTTTAAAACCCTATTAGGAAAGCAGTCCAGGAAAAGCCAGAGGGGCCTCATGTTAGCTGACAGTGGTAAGAGGAATGGAGTATATTGAGAACAAGACATTATATAGCAGAAATCAGAGAAGCAGCTTGAGGGATAGGAAACTCATTTATTCTCCAACAACAGCGTGCAGCGATTATAAAATATAAGGATGCTTATTTTTCCAATAAGTTGTCTTATTAACAGTATAATGCTTCACACAGATCCGGGGTCATTAAATTATCACACCCCTTCATTGTACAATAGCTCAAATCTTTCCCACTTTCATCTCGTGTGGTTTTAAGTCAACATTCATGACAGCTGAAAAATAAGCTTTAGCTAAGATGAGAAGAGGATGCGTGCACGCACGTGTACTCATGCACACAGGTACACACTTATCGCTTTGGCATGTATTTATAGCAGCCCTAGCTTTTAATTAAGAGAGAAAAACTCTTGAGAGAGAGCGGGTCACAATTTGCCCGTCACATCAAGTTATTGACCAGATATTGGCCGTTAGTACCAAGAAGGCAGAACTTGATTCCACCTGTTGTCTGTGCTGAATTGTTGATGGGATATAATATAACAATACTATAAGAATCCTTTTCAGCTGCTTCCCATAGTGAAATTGTACTACAGAAAAACCACTGAGACCCACCATTGACTCCGTAACCCTTGAAAATTATCAGCACAGGATGGACTTCTGATCAACCTTTGACCCCTGCTAGCGTCATTGTCTGAACAAATGCATTCTCCAAAAAGGATAAAAGTTAAAGGAGCGTCTGATGAAACTGGTTCTCAACAGGGGCATGTGCCTTCCTTCAGACCATTAAACCTGTTAAAGGAGAGAATTCCAAGTAATAGAAAGAGCAAAGTTGCGTACGTCCTTCAGCTTTATTTCACAACTGTAATGGAGTAATCAATGTGCAACTGTAAATAAATACTTGCCCACTTACTTTGCCGGAGTAAGTAGGCCTAGTAATAAAAGTCTTATTGAGATTAGACTGGATTGAAAGCAGCCCTGAGGAGAAGGATTTGGGGATGTTGGTTGATGAGAAGCTCAACAAGAACTGGCAATGTGCACTCACAGCCCAGAAAGCCAATTGTATCGTGGGCTGCACCAAAAGAGGCATGGCCAGCAGGGCAAGGGAGGTGATTCTGCCCCTCTACTCTGGTGATGCCCCACCTGAAGTACTGCACTCAGCTTTGGTGCAATCAACACAAGAACATGAACCTGGAGCACCTCTCCTATGAGGACAGGCTGGGAGAGTTGGGGTTGTTCAGTCTAGAGAAGAGAAGAGAAGGCTCCGGGGAGACCTTACAGCAGCCTTCCTGTATCTGAAGGGTGCCTACAAGAAAGATGGAGAGGGACTTTTTACAAGGGTATGTAGCAATAGGATGAGGGGTAATGGCTTCAAACTGCAAGAGGGTAGATTTAGATTAGATATCAGAAGTTTTTCACGGTGAGGGTGGTGAGGCAGTGGAACAGGTTGCCCAGAGAAGCTGTTGAGGCCTCATCCCTGACTGGTTCAAGACCAGGCTGGATGGGGCTTTGAGCAATCTGACCTAGTAGAAGGTGTCCCTACCTATGGCAGGGGGGGTTGGAACTAGAGGATCTTTAAGGTCCCTTCTAACCTAAACTGTCCTATGATTCTGTGATTAAGTGTTCCAAAATTATTTAGAAGGCCTTAGGTTCAGTGCTCCTGGGAAAGGGAGTATCTGTTCGGATAAAAGAGCAAAAGTTTTCACTGTATCCTGTCCCTCACCAAATCGCAGTGATCAGTTCAGGTACTAGGGACATCAGGTGTCAGATCAGGGGAGAGAAATCTCTCTCCGCTCTCCACTGGTAATGGATTTTGAGGAGACAGCTTACAATTCTGGTTGCACATATGTACTGACATAGGCATTGTAATGCAGTCTATGGGAAAGACTATGAGGTTTCAAGAAAAACTTGCTTGAACCTTCCACTATGACTTGTGGAAACCAAAGTTTCTTAGGTAAGTGGCACTTTTTGCCGGCTTCTAGTTTCATAGGAAAACAGTGAAAAAGGAGAATTGAAGCTGTCGAAATAAGAATCTCAGTTTTGGTTTTAAATGTTTTTTTTCCTTCCTAATTTGCTACAGATTTATTGTAGCAAAAAAACCAAAAAAAACCCAAAAAAACCCCCCAAAACTTTAAACTTAAACTAATTTGAAACTGCCACAAAATATTTGTTATCTAATGGACATACATTTTTGCTGATGAAGCTGATATATATTTTTTTAGGTTATTATTCCAGTTTGGGATGGAAGAGAGCCTCCTCTGATAGTATCTGGACTATATTTTAGTGCAGAACTGTGCAGTTTAGTGCAGTTCTTAATTCAAGGCTTCAGTGTCTCTCCCATGTAGATCTACTGATCTCCAATGTAGAACAACTTGTCATTTCAGGGCACTCATCAATGCCCTGGACTTCAGTGGTGACAGACAGAGCAAACTTCCTCTACTCAAGCATTGATGGTCACAGGCACACAGGATGTAAAACTAGACTCATTTACAGCCTTTTCTTCCAGCTGTGAATTCGACTGTTGCCAAGAGAGGTCTTGATAATTCTCAAGGTGTTTTAGCTTTCATGAAGCTTATAAAGCCTTTCTAAAAAGTCGTTTTAACAAAAGTAACATTTTAATGTAATTAATGGCAATTTGATGCAGTCATCTAAAAGTGATGGTGTTAAAATATCGGCAAGCTATTACCACATCTGAAGGAAAATCACACTATAAATTTGAATGAGATGAGTATTATAGTAAAATCATTTAAATAACAGCTTCAACGACTGGCATTTTCTTCCATCTTAGTCCAGAAGCCTATAAAAACTGTATGTTCTTTAGTATGTAATGAATTTTTACTGCATCAAAACACTTTCTGATCAACTTGGGATGTGTGATTTATCTCCTTGATATGCTTTCCAGTGCCTTAATACAGAGCAGTCCTTTAAAATAACCTGAAAAAATGCAAACTTCCTACTTATGTTTTATTTAGGAAATGTATTTCTATTTTTTGCCTTTCCTATGCCTAACTCACCTGTATTCACAATGTAGAAGAGTTTACTTACTTAAGGGCTGAGGAAAGAGTTGGAAAGGCAATACATTACATTTACTTGAGACTTCTAAAATAATCGTTATACTTGCACAGGAGTATTTATATTAGCATTCAGTCTAGGGCACCTTAATTAAAATAATTTTGAAAGGACAACTTGGTTCACCCACTGATAAAAACTTAACTGAGAAGTGTGTTGGCCGATTCTTTTCTGAAACATTACAGCATGTTAAGGCCTCAGGATATACCGGACAAAGAAGGCCAATAGCTACAACCATTGGAAACAAACACTTCAAAATTCTCATCATGTATTTGTTTTTTTCAGGCTAAATGAATATTTCCAACAGGAAATAGTAAAAGATCAATTTGAACAAGTCTCGAGCTTCACCTCCCCTTTTTTCCTTTTGCACAAGTGGGAATTGTGCAACATGGTGGAATCCAATCCAGCTGCACCAGGGCGAAGACGTTCTGTTCTGTGTAAAGGTCCTCTCAGAGGGGAGCACACTTTTCTTGTGGCTGCAGACATTTCTTTTGTAGTATCAGTGGTGTTCTCCAGATGGCTCATGTATGAAGCTCCATGCGTCTATGTTAGATGATGTCCCATATGTCTATTGAGGATGCGCATATTCAAAGCACTTGGCAATAAGAGACCTGTGTTTAAAAATGCAGGGGATTTCCCCTGCGATGTGGTCCCAGCAAAACTTTGGAAGTGCAGTAGAGACCAAGACAGTCTGTAGATGAGATTAGCATTCAGGGAAATTAAGATAGGGGACAGTGCTTAGATTTTCTTCCATTTACAAGCCATACTGAGAGTGATTAATGGAAAACTGCTGACCTTCTATATATATCCTCTCCTCTTCTTCATTTTCCCTACAGAATAGGCAGCTAATTACTCCAAATGACTTGGGAATAGAGCCACAAAAGCCTTTTAGTACTTAAATCCTGCCTGTGTCTGAAGTTGTGATCGTTTAAAACCCATCTCATCTGGTGCTAAAAGCCTGGAAGCGCATATACACATTCAGTGTAGCATTGATATGAACCCAAGCTAGATTCAAGTATTCCAAGTAGAAATAATGTTTCCAAGCCTTGAAAGCCCAGACCCCCAGCTCTTGGTCCACACATCCTCCTGGCACTCACAAGCTAGATACCTCTCTGTTTGTGCCGGTGGAGGGGCTCAATCCACCAGATATCTTTACATCATGTCAGCTCAGGGTTTTCACAGCACAGCAAGGTGGCAGCCAAATGGCAGGGCCAGCCCGCAGGAACTGTGTTCTGCTGATTCAGTCTATGTCCTCTCCCTCCAAACCCAGCTGTTTAGCTACTAGATCTTACACCTGCTTAGGCTTGCCAAACATGAAAGAGTTTCAACAGGCCTACCTCTCCTCACGTCCAAAGCACATCTCAGATTGCAAAATAGCCTGTAGTTTTATGATTAGGACACTGGTTGGAGGGAAGAAAAATACCCCAAAACCAACAACAAAACCCAAGCAAACAAAATAAAAAAAACCCAATACCCTGAATAAGCTGAATACCCTTTAAACCAACAACTTGAATACCCTTAAACTTGGAGAAAAAGATTAAGCCTTGATGATCTAACTGAGTTCTTATGGCAAATCTTGGCTAAGCACGTCCTTGGGGAGATGGGAGGAGTGGAGGTAGGGGGTTCAATGTGAAACTGCCAGACAGGGACTTGTGGCCAAGAGGTAGGTACTTACATCCCACAGTGGGTTGGGTTTTAAGACCTGTTTCTGTTATTTGTATTTCTGAGTGGAGATCTTAAATGTCTCATTGTTCAACATACAAGTTCCTGAATATCTTGCTCTGAGACCGCTCCTTTTTCCACTCTTCTGCTTTATGGAACAGTAGACCTCATTCTGGTGGTCAGGCATCTAAAAAGTTAAGTGGCAAAGCACGCTATCCTGAGGCACTCTCATTTTCTCATGTTCTTCACTGGTGGTATTTTCACAAGATGGGAACTGAGATGGAGACAAGAGCTGCATTCACCCATGACCTTGGATGCAACTTGATTGAAGGTTATCTAACAAAACGTAATCTCTAATGAACACAGGCTCACAAAGCATTAGCCTGCTGTGATAGTTTAAACAGATGAGGAAAAGACAGAAAATGAATTTTCTGAATCTAAACAAAGTTAAGAAAAAAACCCCAAACATAAAGGTTATCCTCTGTGTAGTGGTTAAAAAAAAAATCCATCCTTAAAATTACTACACAAAAATAGAAAACTTGGTTTCAAATTCAATGAATATCGCCAGGTGCTTTTGAAGGTTTTCTATGGCCTCCTGTGCCTGTAGACAAAAAACCCCATCATAGCAGACTATGAAATGTATGGTGTGGGAGAGAAAAGACACTAACTACACGGTGGAGCTAAATTTTCCATGGATAAAGTTACCTGCTGTCTACCTAGAGATCCAGTCCTTTTAAACAAAAAAGCCCAGCAGTAAGTTCTTCTCATATTGAACACGAGGTGGCTCTTAGACTGCAGAAAACCCCTGCCAAAATCTTTCTGAGCCATATTTGCATCCTCTGCCAAGTGCTGGCAGCACACTCGCCAGCACCAAGACGGGCACCAGCACATGCTGGAACAGGACATACACAGCAGAAAAAGGACGTGTGTGTGCCTGCACAACAGCCCGCGGTGGGGATTTCACTGGTGACCACCACCGTGGCAGACATGGGCAACTCAGGTTAAGCATGAAAAGGGACACACAGGAGATAGTTACAAGGTCCTTCACAAGGTATTGTCCGTTTTTTTCTCTTTTCCAGTACGTGAGTAGAATATTCTTTTCCTGTTAGGCTCATCTTGATAACAAATAATCTACACTATTCTTCTTTTCTACAACATAATACCACTAAACCTCTTTTATGTGCACACATAGGGGTCAACAAGAAAACTGTTCTTCGAGATCTTCAACAGCCAACAAGCATGAGGGACACCACAGACTGAATACATAGCATAACTCCAAGGAAAAAAAAAGACTAATACAAAAGAAGTTGTTATCCTAGATTCCCACGCTTCTGACAATTTATTTCGTAGAATCATAGAATCATTTAGGTTGGAAAAGACCCTTGGGATCATCGAGTCCCACTGTCAACACCACTCTACAAAGTTCTCCCTTACACCATATCCCTTAACACCACATCTAAACGAGTCTTAAACACATCCAGGGATGGTGACTCCACCACCTCCCTGGGCAGCCTATTCCAGTGTCTGACCACTCTTTCTGTGAAGAATTTTTTCCTAATGTCCAGCCTAAACCTACCCTGCTGCAGCTTGAACCTGTTCCCTCTTGTTCTATCGCTAATTACCTGTGAGAAGAGACCAGCACCAACCTCTCTACAATGTCCTTTCAAGTAGTTGTAGAGAGTGATGAGGTCTCCCCTCAGCCTCCTCTTCCTCAAACTAAACAGTCCCAGCTCCTTCAATTGCTCCTCATAAGATTTATTCTCCAGGCCCTTCACCAGCTTCGTTGCCCTCCTCTGCACTCGCTCCAGCACCTCGATATCTCTCTCTGAGGTGCCCAGAACTGGACACAATACTCAAGGTGTGGCCTCACCAGTGCTGAGTACAGGGGGACAATCACCTCCCTCCTTCTGCTGGTCACACTATTTGGTGCAAACATCCACTCCACCCTCCATCTGCCTGAAATTTCTGGAAAATTGTGTTTGTTCCATGTTTAAAGGATAACTCCCCTAAAGGGGGTTTCACACATCTCCCTGGTCGATGCCATCTTGGCTGGTGTGTCATACCACGTACCACAAGACACTCATCACCTAGTAAACTGGAAAAAAATCACATTTTATTCTTTAAGCAAGTATTACACAGCATGTATCTAGTTCCATCTAATGTGCTTTGGTGACAGGGGAGAGAAGAACATCACAAAACAAACCAAAAAAAAAGAAGAAATTCAGGCAGCTCCAAATGTGGTATTCTCTGCCAAGCTTTTCTGACTAATACACAGCTGAATTAATTCACACATGGATTCATCCACTTAATAAGGCAAGCAGCTATACGTGCACTTTCACTGGGGATTATTGAAGGGCAGATTGTCATTGATAATGATGACAGTGTAACGAGGCAAGTGAGAAGCTTGCAGTAGCTCAGAGTGAAAAATGTCATCCACAGATCAAAAAGAAGTGGGTGTAAAGTTTCTAGTTGGACTGCAGGTCAGTCCTTGGTGTACCTTAAAAAACACAGGGCCCCGCTGGGAGATGCATAGCAGGGCTGGGCCCTCCAGAATCCACTGTTTCTTTTTAATGCTGGCATGAAAAGCAGAGAGCTCAATCCCGAGCTCTCCTCATGCATGGTGTTTCCACGGCACCGTGAGCCACCGGATGTGAGTCACCCATCCTGTGACCGGTGGGGAAGATGTCCATGGGCAGAGCTGCCCCAGTCACTCCACGAACAGGGAGAGAGTGGCTCCTCACCAGGCAAGAGTGTGAATGTCCCTGTGTCCACAGAAATGTGTGCACTGCCATAGCCCTGCTAATCTGGATGCAAGGATCCTTTGGTGCTTTGACTAAGGATATGAAGAGATCTTTGGCTTTCCTTGGAAAATAAATCCTCCTTTTTCCCTGATCCCCAATTCCACAGGGTAATGTAATCCTGATAAACTGTTGTCCTGCGGATGGATGCTAGCTGTTGAATTAATGGTGAATTACAAAATGTATCACCCGGATAAATTTGACTTTGTGCACATATGCAACAGTCTTCCTTGGGATAATCTCTTTCCAGAAGCTTCCCTACTTTCCTGTCTGTTTAGCCTGGAGGGTGAATGCGTCAGATATCCTCCCTCTCCCCTTGCTGTTTCCCTGGGAGAGAGGGGGAAGTCTGAGTAAGTCTGTCACTCTAAGGTCATGCAGGCAGTGGTCTTTCCCAACAGAGACCAAAGAGTAGCCACTTTTTATATAAAAAACAGTGCCTTTGTCTGGAGGGGACCTGGCTGCGAGATGCCCCGCGCAGCCTGGGGAGAGCAGCAGTGCCGCAGGCTGGCCCCACAGTGCCAGGTCACGCTGGTGGGCACAGCAAGTCCCACTCGGGATGCTCTGGGCTCTGTGGCCTCTCTCCGTGTCCCCGCAGTGACAGGGACATGGCAGGCTGCTTCAGGTATGTGCTGCTTATCAGGGATGAACTCTCTCTGAGATTCCTGATTCAAAGCAGTAGGCTTGGTGTTTTCTGCGGGTAAAACCAGAAAGAGTAACAGAGGCAGAAAGAGTAGCCTGGCAGGAAAATCAGATGGCGATGGCCAGAGGTTTGCAGGCAAATGCTTTAGACTATGCTTTAGACAAACTCCACAGAAATCATCAGAAAGCGGGGGTCATTTTCCTTGTTCTCCTGTTTCTAAATACCTGTCAAAGAAGGTTTTTGCATGCTGAGTGAATGACGGGGTTTGCACACAGTCCTTAGTGATGCTTATTGATAAAGGCAAGGCTGGGCAGAGCTGTAAATAGGAAAAAAAAAATATCAAAGCTGCAACTTGCAACTTTGCTGTGGTGTAGTTTGCCTGGTAAGTTTCAGGGCTGAGGAAGCAATTTGCTGCTCTGTCCCTGAGGTCAGAGATCACTTTCCTCACAAAGCACACAGTATTGATTGCGCCTCGCCCCCTCCATATCCCAGCGCTTGACTAAGTATTTTGCATTGGTTACTAAAATAAGTAATTGACGGTTTCTGGAAAGGGCAGAGGGAGAGGGCCTTGGGAAAACACATTCTTCTGAAAGGAGAGGCCAGGCAAATTCAACTTGAAATTGAAGTGCAATTAATCATCAGTGAGGCATTGAAACAACTCAGCTAGAGATGTGGCAGATTCCCTGACATTTGATTTTTTCCCTTTATATTTCAAATCTCTCTGGAAGGGACAATTTAGTGAAACCAAGTCAAGATTTTTCATGCAGGACTCGTTGAACAAATGCTCAATATGGTTTGTACTGATAAATGACCATAGATATTCTTCTGTAGATTTAAAAATTATTCTCTTTCTAAAAACAATCCATGATACCCCACAAAGATCTACTTTGCAAATCAGAGGGGCATGTTAGTAAAGGTTTATTTCTCCATCAGGGCTGAGCACGATGTGTGTATGTGGTCAGTCAGCTCAAAATTGCAGACACGAATGTGTAAAGGACCCCAGACACTCATGCACTCTTGCTTTGCTTGTTAGCCTGGACTAAACATGTGATTTGAAACCTTTTTTGATCTGCAGACCCCTAAATACTTTTCAGAAAGCCTCTCTGTAGTGTACTGCAGCTTGCTGAAAATGATTTCCTTTCCCTAATTACCATATCTGTATGCTGTAGAAATAGCCATGGGAATGGATTGTGGATCTGACGGTCCTAAGATCCACTGCACTGAATGACCGTTTTCTGATCCCATGACTGTTCTGAGTTCATGTACTTCTGCTACCCACTTTAGTCTTCAGCCGGCATCCACATTTGCCCACATACTGCAAATTTCATCCAAATCCTGTTTGGTTCTCTGAAGTCCCAAAGTTTTGTTCACAGAGCAGAGAATGGTTTGTACAGAGAAAAACAAAACAAAAACCACCCAAACCAAACCAAACAAAAACAAAACAATGTTCCAATAAGCCTAAGAAAAGTAAAATCAGTTAATTTTATTCAGGTTGGGGGGAAAATTAATTCTACTTAATTCTGCTTGTCACATTTCCTCTGTCTCTTTTCCTAACGCTATGAAAGACCTCGTAGGTACTGGGGATACTTCGCTGTTACGTTGCCTGTCTATCTAATGTAAACAAAAATACGTTCAGTAATTACTTTCTTGGCTTAGTGTAACCCCTGCCAAGACAGTGAGGCTCCCCTACTGTCTTCTACCTTATGCCTGGTTATTTATATCAGTGTAGGCGGGTGATATTTAAGGTAGCCAAGACACAGTAAAAGCATAAAGCAATTAAAACAAACATATCATGCCTCTCTTCTAGGTTTTGCCAGGGAGACAATATTTAATGAAGCTTAGCATTATCTAACAGCCCTTCAGCTTTCCTCTAATTAACTTGCATCACTTCGAATAAACCCTTTGAACATGGTAGGACTGTCCATGAATGCAGTGTTTTTGTGCTGCCTCAGAAGACATTGACCTCCCTGGCGTGGCTGTGAGGCCAGCTCTTTAGTTTCTTTCTCCATTAATTGCTCTTTCCCTTGGGAGCTCTATCAGTGCTTTTCCCTAAATAGAAATTTTATCGTACTTTCATGAGAAGGCTTAGCAGTATATTTTATATGCTCCAGAATTCAAAATATTAATATGTGCCTTTATCAAGCAGGACTCTTTGTATTCACCTGCTACAGGTCACATTCTTCCTTCCAAACAGTGTGCAAAATAATTGGTATCAGCTTCAAAACCTAGCTGGAGTCTCTGGGATCCTCTGTTTTCCCAAAAGTATGCTGCTTTCCCCTCCAAATAGAGCTGAATGACAACACTTGGATGATACTTTGAGAACTGCCTAACAGGAGAACATAAATTCCTACTATCAAAGCTCACTTATTATTGACCAAAAAGCCAAATGTCATATTTTGAAATCCCACTTCAGTTCATCCAGATTTATCCCTTTGTCCCTGCGACAGAAGGTTTGAAGGCAGTCATGTTCCCTTTCCTCCCTTCACTCCTCATCTCTGTCACAGGCTAGCTCATGCATCCAAAGAGATAAAGTCGAAGGATTTAAATCCCCTCAGATGGGAGAGAGAGCCCAGGTCACCCTTATCAGGGATGGCTGCAAGGGAATGGTGTGCTGGACAAAAGATCCTTTATCCCTGCTTCACCGTATCCTGTATGTAAACACCTTCCTCGTAGCAGAAGGATCATTTAGAGGAGACTACACCCAGTAGGTGTCCCCTGCAGAGCAATAATTTTTCTTCTCCTTTTTAGTGTGCACTTCTCTTGGAATTTTGCATATGGTATAGAGGTTAAAAAAGAAAATACAGCGAGGATGGACTGAACCTCAGCAGATGCAGAGTGCTACTGATTTTCACCAGTGAAGACTGTGCTCATCCTTGTTAATTACTATATTTTAAGGTCAAGAATAATTGTGTACATACCTGAGAAAGTGTGGGTGCCCAAGACGCTCCATATTCTCCCAGCATGTGCCACTTACTATAATAGACAGATGAGGCTGACTGTGAAACTACTGTTTGCTTAATAATTTGTTAACTATCAGTTATCAGTCATGATTCTCTTCAATATAGCTTAAAAACCACCCTCAAGACTAGCTTTAATGTGACAGAAAAGGAGCCATGTTGATAGTTCTTGCATAGTTGCCTGAAACGACATTTGACAACACTTTTACCATGGCAACACTGCTTTAATGGTTTTCAGTCCATGACCCACTAATGTACCTCGCAGACATGTAGCTTGTTGTGTTTATACTGGCAAAAAACACTTCACAGATGTTTGCAGGTTCTTTCTGTGATTGTTCCAGTGTCTTACTAGGACATTGGTTAATAACCCAAGCTTGTACAGCTCTGCTTTTGCTTGTACAATTCATTCTACCTTGTCAGCTCTATATGGCATTGGAAAACTCAAATTCTTGTGCATACAGTTGTTCTTCTTAAGACTTACAACCTTCTGTACAATTAATATACTGTGTCAATTTTCAGCTCCTCTTTCAGCTCCTCAGAGTATACCCTTTCAGGGAAATATTACTTTGTTTGTCATCCAATAGCTGAAATCACTATTAGTCTTACCATTCAATACATTAGCAAGCTTTAGTCATAATATTTTTCTAGAAATTGCTTTTTCCACACAGTAGGCTCCTTTTTTTTCCTCCCTGTTTCTTTTTTTCCATTTGGCAAGGGACATTGTCTCACAACTTTGCTGGAGTTTTCTTTGATGTAGGTTATATTTTCCCCTATGATTTCACAGATGACAATTGATGTGCAGGGTGAGAGATCTAAGAAGGGACAGACACATAGTTCCTGGACTAATGGGGTGAAAGGGAAACAGGCTTGATATGAAGGAATTTTTCCTAATACTGAGGTCTATTGACTCACAGAACAATCTCCAAAAACAAAGAGAAAAGCCCTGAATAATGACACATTTTAAGCTATTTAGAAGTAGACCTTACTGGGACTTTTTCCAATGAAAGACAAAAGGTGAACCACTTGAAGGCAGAATTTCTCACAAGGGTGCATCAGTTACATTTGATAGGTTGGAGTTTCTACTCAAACAGAGGTGGAGAAAGTGTACTATCATCAACCTCCTAATGGCCACCAGTTTTATGATTAGTGTGCTCATCTGCACTGTGATCCCACCTTCCACTAATACTACATATTGGTAGAGAGTTACAGAAGTCCAGGAGCAGAGGAGACACTGGAAAACTAGGACCTGGGGTTTGAGAAATCAATGGGAAAGCCTGAAGGCAAGTCCTGGTCTGCATCAGGCAGAGCAGTGACTTGAACAGAATGACAGGATCTCAGACTGGTTGAGGTTGGAGGGGACCTCTGGGGCTGATCTGTTCAAGCAGGATCACCTAGTGCTGGTTGTCTGGAACCATGTCCAGAAGGCTTCTGAGTACCTCCACAGGTGGGGACTCCACAACCTCTCTGGGCAGCCTGTGCCAGGGCTTGGTCACTTACACAGTAAAAAAGTGTTAAAATTATGTATTTCTGACATTGCTGCTCCAGCTTGCCAGAAATTCTCTGAAGTCTCAGCAGAAAGGTTTTTTTTCTAGAGACAGAGGGTTTTCATCTAGCTTCCATTTTGAGAAAAGTACTTGGAAGGTACAGAAAAGCAATTTACTGCAGTCCTCCTTGTTTTCAGGACTGCAAGGAAAATTATCTTCACAGCAGTGAGCTACAGGTGCGTCCTCCAAGAGCACCACCCTGGCCATTGGTGCACGTGTAGAGTTTGGGAATGAAAAGACAGGCCAAGGGATCGGAAAGGGCAAATGCTGCTTGAACGAGCACCTCTGCAGCATATTCCAAGGTAATCCCGTTTTCCCAGAAGTTTTTGGCCTTGGATACTGCTCTGGGGATTTTGAGGGCTTTGTCTTCTTGGATGAAAAACTCGGTTGCAGAGACTAAAAATTAAAGCGAATGAGTTGTCATGAAACAGGATCCCAAGAAACAGTTGTTGTGGAGAGCAGAGGATGCTTCTCCTCCTATAGACATGCTCAGACAGAGTAACTAGTAACCTGCCATCTGCGCCCAGTTGCATTCTGTATAGAAAACTAGTAATATAACGGAAATTATAAGCTTACCTGAAGATATTTATAACCAACAGCCTATATGACATTTGATGTGAGTGCATCAGCAGCAAGACTAAAGAGGATGGGGTAACATCCCATAGCCACCTCCAGCAAGAGCCTTCATATTATTTTCACAGTCCATATACTCCTTGCTGTCTCAGGGATGAACCCTAGAGTGATGAAACTTTTGAGTGAAGAACCAAAACCCCAAGCTTCCCGACAGAGCCATCAAGTACTTTTGCATTCATATTCCAAATCTGAATAATAAAATGGAGAGGAGAGAAAAAACACTGAGATGGCTGCCCTGCAGAGAACCCTAAACCAAGAACTGAGGGCAACATTTAGAAGAAGGGAACTTGCCATTAGTACTAAACCTCCAGTTCTGCATCCTGGGACTATGAGGTAAGAGAAAATAAAGACGGAAAATTAAGAGAAAAGGAAGAACACATTGTTGCTAATAAACAGATCTGACTGACTGTATTTGTTTAACCTACAACCTCTTGTTTCCTATATTGCAATGAAAAGCCTGACCTTGAAGTCTCATCGTATAAACTCTTCCTTTTTTTTTTTTTTCCATTTAGTATTATGCCTGTTTATTGGCTTAGTGGCAGAGTAAATTACAGGCCGGCTGAGAAACATATAATGGTCTGTTTTCACAAAGGCAGAGAATCCAAACACAGTACTGTGAGAGGCCTACACTGCAACTATTTAGAGTGTTTCCTAATGAATTACAAAGGGATTCTTTGAGCAGTGCGCAAATTTTGGAGACAAACTCCCTTCTGCCTTTGACTTAGTGGGCATTATCTAATATATGTCCCCCAGGAAAAGAAAGAAAAGAAGTCATCCCACCTTTTTGAAAAACCTCCGTGCATCTCACTTGCCTAAACAACAGATCGCATCTGCAAAGCTTCTTATCTTAGCAGAGGAACAAATGTGGCTCACAATCTGTCTTTGGGGAGGCTTTCTGCAAGATTCTCTTGCATGAATGGACATCTTTGTACACAATCACAGTCCTTTTCTTAGAAAGGATGCCCCTCAGAGAAGGCATTACTCAGCAAGGTCTTCATCCCATTGAATGACTCAGATCTCAAACTGCTTACAGATCCCAAACCTCCCAGCAGTAATGAAGTCACCCTATTGCCAAGGACAGGAAGGGATGGTAGCCGGTCTACTACGACAATCAATATATTTTTGTGTTCTACCTCCTCAGCCACTAAAGAACCTCCCCATGCAATTTCAGGTAACATCAAGGACAGTAATTTGGGGGAAGAAGGACATACCAATTCTGCTGTTGTCCAGATCGTATTTTTCTGCTTTTTGAAGATAGATGCAGTGTCAGCAATTCTCCAGTTAAATGACTTGAATGTGATAAAGTCCTTGATAGAAGTCTTGCAACTTCCTACAGTGAGTCTTTCAGTCTATTACTAATCATAATTAGTCGAGATTTAATTATTACAAGTAAAGAATAACAATACAATCACAACTGACACACAAATAGTTCTTATTTTCCATCCTTTTTGAGGGTGCTGACCCTCTCCCTACTCCTCTCGGCCCCAGTGTAGGTGGTTTCATGCTGGTGATGGCAGGAGGTTGTTACAGCAAGTCATCATCATTTGAAGGCTTTTTCTGGGAAGAACATGATGTTGACATTGACGGTTTCTTCTTCTTCATCCCAGGATCCACCTGGGGGCATTTTAGTATTTGCTAGCATGCTTTTACACCTTTACTCTTTAGCCACAGACACCCCGTCAATTAGAAAAATTGCTATTACAACTAAACCAAGTCAAACAAAGCTGCAGAAGACAGGTCACAAAATATTCATAAAGAGCAAGCCTGAAAAACTGCAGTCCTGAGGCCTTGCAAACTCAGTACAAAGCGTGTGGCCTATTACTAGCAGTCACAATACCATATTACATGCTTACAAACTAACAAAACTCATATAAACATATTTTTGAAATGAAACCTTCAACGATGAACAGTTTACCTCTGCTGTTGCTACGAGAGGTCTGCTTGTCACTAGAAATCTCTCAGGCAGGTAGAAGAGTTTCCTTAAAATCTGTTGCCTTGCACACTATATCTCCAACTCTCCATCCTGCAAAAAGTTATTCTGTACTAGTTTTAATGCTGGGAAAAGAAAGAAAAACGTGGAGGAGTTGAATGGTGTTGCCTGTTCTGGGAAGAGTTTGTGCATCCCTAATCAAAAAAACCCCAACAGCATTCCCTTCAATCTCCGTGAGAAAGCTTTTCAGGGCCAGAAACGGAGGTCATAAATGCACTCATAAATCTGCTTCCAATTAGTGCAGGTGTGAAATGAAGGTGATATGCAGGTAACTGAATGTTGTGGTTGTATGGAGAAATGGAAGCCGTACCTCGTCAGCGAGTGGCGGGAGCTTCCCCGCCAGAAGCAGAGCGAAGCTGCTGGCCTCTCTCCTCTCCATATGACGCATCAGGTTCCTGAGGACAAGCAGGGCCTGGATCTTCAAGTCTGCCTTGTGATTTTGCAGGGTGCTCAGCATGTCTTCCTGCAGGAACTGCATTTCTCTTGCCTGTGTGAAGCACGGGATTTCTTTTATGGCAAAGCGGTGGAAAACCTCCCCAGCCAAAATGCTGCGTCCACCGAGAACCAGCCTCCCGTCCGGCTTCCTGGCAGGCGCTACGGGAATGGCTGCAGCAGCCTCCTGTCTGGCGGCAGCCATGCGCGCATGGATGGGGACGAGGGAGAATGGGGGCAGGGAAGGGAGGGCAGGACAGCAAAGGCTCTGTCTCCCCTGAGCAGCCACCCCCTTTTCTGACACCCACCTCCTTACTCTCAGCCAGGCCCAAGCCACCGCATTACCCACAGCCCCAGACTGCCCACGTGGCTCCACTTGACTCTGCCTTGCTCACCATCTCGGCTTTTTCCGACAGCGTGACGATGGCTCTCAGTGCCAGCTCTTGGATCACGGGGTACGTATACCGCGAAAGAGATTGGAGGCGGAACGCGTGTTTCAGTTCCTTTGGAAGGTCATCGCAGGCCAGCAGCTGAAACGACGAGGGCAGTGAGAGGCTGGCAGAGCCTGCGGGACTCCCCGCGCTGCTCAGGGCACGGGGGCCTGACCCGGCCCGTCCTGCGGCCAGCCCTGCCTCTGGATGTGCGGGTGGTTATGAGTGCTACCCCCAGCAGAAATGGGTCGGGGCCGGAGGTCCTGAAAACGGACCCCTGCTGTCCCAGCTCTGGCGACTGTCATCCCACCCTGCAGCCACGTGTGCAAAAGGGCTGGGTTCAGAAGCGTCTCAGAGAGGCACTGCTTGCCACCAGGCCTACCTCAACGTAGAATATCATGGCGACATTTATCCCGCATTCCCCCACATGGGATTGAAGAATCTCGTGCGTGTACCACAAGATCCAGGATCGATGATCAACTGGGCCCTTCCGCATCTCTCTGGCAGGGGAAAGAAAAACACCGCTGGGACTGAGCAGGGCAGGCAAAGCCTTGCTGGGATTGCACTGCCAGCCTAACCACGATACTCCAGGCCAGACACGTGTTTGTGCTCAGCCACAGCTTCTCCACAGCTTGTTCACAGCGACCTGGTCTTTCCCCAGGCAAAGAGGGCCCCTTTCCACTCTGGCTGTGCCACCACGAGCGTTGCGGCTGCAGCCTTGTGCCCTGGGGCGCTGGGGACCCTCCCTCAGCCACGAGGGATGGGGTTGCGGAGGCACTGCTGGCTGAAAGGGGCTCTCACCTGGCCAGCACACTGATTCCTTGGAGGTGGGTCTCAGTGCTGAGAAGCATGTCCCAGCCACCCTCCTCCTGGATCCTGACAACATGCTCTTGGTAGCCAGCAGCACAGAGCAGAACTTTAATGGCCTTCGCTGCAAACCTGCGTGCAGAGCAAAGCCCAGTCACACACCGGGCACGCGCCCGAGTGTAGGAATGGCAGGGGAAGGGGATGGAGCACTTGAAAGGGCTGGGTTGCTTGGCCTGATGCTGTCTGCCGGATTTCCAGAAAGCCTCCAGGGGTCTTGGGAACTCTGCAGTGTATGCGATCTGGAAGACCAGTGCCATGAGGAGCTTGGGGAAGTCTGCTGCTCCCAGTTTCTGCTGGCAGACGGGGTGCTGGGCGAACCTGCACAGGACCTTGGTTGCCTGTGGAAAACACACAGCGACAGGTCTGACGGCAAAGACACGGCTCTTGCACTGCCAAAGCCCTTGGGTTGCCCATGGGTTGTGCTCAAGCGCTGGCCCCAGCCACAGAGACTCCGATGGAGACGGCAACCCAGCTGCCAGGCCAAGGCCAAGGCCCAGCAGCCCTGGGGGCTCCGCTCCTGCTTCTGACGTGGCCATGAGGAGCCCTGAAGATGAGGAAGATCTGGGCTGGTCACTCACAGCTATGGAAGGCTCGTACATGGCCTCTGACACGATCAGGAATCCTGGTAAATGCTCCTGGATCACACTGAGCAGCTCCTCGAAGATGGTCTCGGAAGTGCTGGGCAGGGAGACCATCACCTCCCACATGGCCAGGGCAGCACTGCAAGCCAGAGCGCTCTGTTAGCAGGGCTGCCTCAGCCTGTGCGCAGGCTGTCAAACAAGGCCTCGGGGCTGCCAGGGCTGAGACCTGTCACAAGAAGGAGAGATCCACAACAGGCTCATGACCATATCCCTGGGGCACTTCTTGGTCAGCAGGAAAAGGAGTGATTCCAGGCTGTTCCGGGCTGCCTCCGTGCAGATGGCCTCCATGTTTTTGTGGATGCACTCCACGATCTTTAGTGTCTGGAATAAGTAAAGGTGAGGATGGTGCTACTACTGGAGTGCAACCATCTTCTCAGCTGCCGCTGAAAGTGGTGCCCCATCCTTCTCTGCTGGCTTGAAATAGCTTCAGGTGCCCAAGACACCAGCATTTGGGAGGGAGGGAGGGAGGGAGGGAAAATGCCAGGCTGCTTACATCCATCAGCCAGGAGGTAGGGTCTGTCATGGCCATGAAGAGCATGCTGCAGGCCACCTCCTTGTCACAGCTGCTGGAGCCTCTCATGGCCAATGCAGCCCAGGCATCTGTTGACCTTCTTTGCTGTAAGAACACATTCATTGCTGGCTGATGTTTAACTTGGTGTTAAATGACGCCCTGAGCCTTCTCCTGCAAGAGTTTTGTGTCACTTGCAAACTTGCTGAGCGTGCACTTTGCCCTGTCATCCAGATCACACTGGTATCAATCCCTGGTATACACCATTAGTGACCAGCCTCAAGCTTGGCTTCATGCTGCTGATCACAACCCTTCGAGCCTGGCAGTTCAGCTAGTTTTCAGTCCACATCACTGCCCATTTATCTGCCCTTTCTACATCTTGTCTATGAGGATGCCATGGAAGACAGTGTCAAAAGCCTTGCTAAAGTTGAGATAAACAACACCTGCAGCTCTCCTGTCATCCACCAAGTCAGTAATCTTGTTACAAAAGGTTATCAGGTTGGTCAGGCAAGGCTTCCCCTTCATAAATCTGTGGGGACTATTCCCAATCATCTTTTTGTCCTTAAATTCTGCGTTGGTCTGCAGATAGCTGCTAGCAGCTGGAAATTAAAGGCTAGAAGTGAGGGCGAGGGCTTTATTAACCTCAATCCCACTTTTGGGTGAAGATGAATTTCTTTTCAGTTGCTTTTCCTAAACATTGGTGCCCATGGTGTGCTGGCCATTGGAGTAGGGAGCAGCAAGCACCATTCCTTTGTGCTCACTCTGCTGGCTCCCAAGTATGGTACAACAGAAAGCCACCCTTTTTAAATGAGGACAAGACTTGTGAGGTAGAGGAGTGAGAATGACTGCAGAACGAGATTAGAGGAGGAAAAATCAATCAGAGAATGGTTGGAGGGAAATCCGGGCTGAAGCTGGGAGCTTGGAGGTGCCAGAGAGAGATGGAAAATCTACGGAGAGAAAGATTGGGTCTGTATGGAGATGGAAGCTGAACACAGGAAAGGTGTGGGTGGACAGGTGGGAGACTACTGACGGAGGGAGGGAGGGAGGAAGAATAAGAGGTGAGTTTGTTGATGGGGTCAAAGAGAGAAGGATTTGAGGACATGCCGGACTGCCAGGGAGGAACCCTTGATCCACGTCAATTATGAAGACATGGTGTGGCCTGAAACAGAGGCCAAACTAATAAAGTCTGCCGGGATTCTTGGTTTGCATTTCACAACGGGTTTGCATTTCTCTGGTCACTCCCAATTGCAGGGGGAAGGGAGAAACAGAGGGAGGAACAAGGGAAGAGGAGAGAGAAGGGAGAAAGGGAAAAGAGAGGTGGCAGAAGAAGATAGGAAGAAGCAGTGGTGGGGAAGGATGGGGGAAAGCCCAAAGAAGGGGGAACCTTGTTGTAAAGCAAGAGTGGGGCCAGGGCGTGCTGAGGGATGAGCTGTCCTGCAGGCAGGGGCAGAGGCCGGGAATGATGCTGTCGGCCCAGCATGTTCAGGGTGCTTCCCTGCAGGAAGAAGAGCACGGGACTGGGCTGTTGGTTCAAGCTTTATTCACCCACAGCCATTTACCCCAGGAGACATTCACCTCCCCCTGTCTCTACAGAGCCCACAGCACAATGTTCGTAGGGACTATCCTGATGTTGGCTGCTTCCTCAGAGTTCTCAGGATCAGCAAGGTCTGAGCTGCCAGGGACGAGAGTGAGGGTTCAGCATCCTTCACCAAGGGCTGGAGGGCTGCGACGGAAAGAAACAGAGCAGTGGTGAAACCCCGCAGTCTGCAGAGACCCTCCCATGCCAGCCCCGTCCATCTCTTTCTCTGGCCAGGAGGAGCAAGTGAGACCCAAGGGATCCGCTGGAAGCTGCTGCTGAGGAGTGCCCCGAACGCCCCTGACGCATTCCTCTGCCCCAAAGCCCTTCCCTGGAGCGGGGCAAGGCGTGGCAATAGCCTGCCCCTGCCCCACCAGCCCCAGCCAGCACACGGCCTCCCCTACTCACCGTTGCAGATACCCTGCAGGTTCTTCTCCTCTGGGTCCCTCAGGTGCCGCGCAACGAGCCCTAGGCACAGAGCTCCTGTCAGACCTCCCGCTCCCCAGTGCGCACCAGCAGCACAGCCCCCGGCCCCGCCAGCTCGGCCGCACGCCTTCTTGCCCCTCAGTAGGGCTGGCCCCAGGGAAGGACAGTCCCCGAGGGCGGTGGCACTGAGCAAGGCGGCCACCAAGCCCACCTGCGTGGGCAGGGGTAAGAGAGGAAGGCACAGAGCCCTCGTGTGCCCAGGCCCTGCGTGGGGCAGCTGGGGCTCTGTCAGCCACAGGGCTGATCCTTGCTGCCAGTCCAGTGGCAGGGGCGGGGGACAGGCTCCGGACCGCGGAGGGACCGTGGGGGCGGTGGCTCACCGATGAACCTGATGGCCTCCTCTCTCAAGGTGGCCTGAGCATGCTTCAGGTATGGCAAGCTGTGCTGCAGGGATTCTTCAACCTTCCTCCTGTCCTGCACCAGCTGGAGAGAGAACAAGCTCTGGGAAACTGTGCAGTTCCCAGCACAAGAAAAGGAAAGGGAAGGGAAGGCACAAGAAAAGGAAAGGGAAGGGAAGTGAAAGGGAAGGGAAGGGAAGGGAAGGGAAGGGAAGGGAAGGCGGATGCAGGCTCCAGGCTGGAGCAGGGATGGAAAGCAACAGCAGCACAGTCCACACTCCAGGCACATGGGGCATCCCTTGTCAAGCCTGGGCCCTGGGGCTTGGGGGTTGTCCTCACCAAGGCCTCTCCAATTCTCCATGTCTGTCTGGTCTGGACCAGTTGCTCGAGCTTTTTCCTCTTCAGGAATCTGGCACAGGTGAGGAGGGTTTCCTCAGAGGCCTGCAAAGTAGCAGAAGCTGGGAGATGGCACCCCAGCTCGGAGAAGGAGACCTCTCAGTCCCCTGCTATGGCAAGGCTGCGAGCTGTTGCCAGCTTGTTATGCGAAAAGGCAGCTGGGGACAGAGTCTCCAGTTTCAGCTGGGTTTAATGCCCAAAGCGCGGGCACGGGGCATCCACCATCTTGGGGATCGCACTCCACCAGCCAGCAGAATAGAGATCCGCAAGAGGCACTGAGCTGCTCCTGGGGCTGGGGGCAGAAGGATGGGTGAAGGAGGTGTGGGCCCACGGCTGCTGGTGGTGAGAGCAGCAGTGGCAGAGACACCAAGGCAGGAGGGAGCCAACAGCACCTCCCATGGGAATCCCCAAGCAGAATGCTTGGCTCCCCAGCTCCTTTACGCTGAAGCTCCGGGGGGGCAGAGCGTTGATCCTGGG